>NC_079392.1:930212-957712 GCF_029220125.1 Pseudoliparis swirei | reverse complement strand
TACTCAACAACAGAAGGATCTCCTGACGATGACTTCGTGAACGACTCAACAGCAGAAGGATCTCCTGACGATGACCTCATGAACTATTCAACAACAGCAGAAGGATCTCCTGACGATGACCTCGTGAACTACTCAACAACAGAAGGATCTCCTGACGATGACCTCGTGAACTACTCAACAACAGAAGGATCTCCTGACGATGACCTCATGAACTACTCAACAACAGAAGGATCTCCTGACGATGACCTCGTGAACGACTCAACAGCAGAAGGATCTCCTGACGATGACCTCATGAACTACTCAACAACAGAAGGATCTCCTGACGATGACCTCGTGAACTACTCAACAACAGAAGGATCTCCTGACGATGACCTCATGAACTACTCAACAGCAGAAGGATCTCCTGACGATGACCTCATGAACTACTCAACAACAGAAGGATTTCCTGACGATGACCTCATGAACTACTCAACAACAGAAGGATCTCCTGACGATGACCTCGTGAACTACTCAACAACAGAAGGATCTCCTGACGATGACCTCATGAACTACTCAACAACAGAAGGATCTCCTGACGATGACCTCATGAACTACTCAACAACAGCAGAAGGATCTCCTGACGATGACCTCATGAACTACTCAACAACAGAAGGATCTCCTGACGATGACCTCATGAACTACTCAACAACAGAAGGATCTCCTGACGATGACCTCATGAACTACTCAACAACAGAAGGATCTCCTGACGATGACCTCATGAACTACTCAACAACAGAAGGATCTCCTGACGATGACCTCATGAACTACTCAACAACAGCAGAAGGATCTCCTGACGATGACCTCATGAACTACTCAACAACAGAAGGATCTCCTGACGATGACCTCATGAACTACTCAACAACAGCAGAAGGATCTCCTGACGATGACCTCATGAACTACTCAACAACAGAAGGATCTCCTGACGATGACCTCATGAACTACTCAACAACAGCAGAAGGATCTCCTGACGATGACCTCATGAACTACTCAACAGCAGAAGGATCTCCTGACGATGACCTCATGAACTACTCAACAACAGAAGGATCTCCTGACGATGACCTCATGAACTACTCAACAACAGCAGAAGGATCTCCTGACGATGACCTCGTGAACTACTCAACAACAGAAGGATCTCCTGACGATGACCTCATGAACTACTCAACAACAGCAGAAGGATCTCCTGACGATGACCTCATGAACTACTCAACAACAGAAGGATCTCCTGATGATGACCTCATGAACTACTCAACAACAGAAGGATCTCCTGACGATGACCTCATGAACTACTCAACAACAGCAGAAGGATCTCCTGACGATGACCTCATGAACTACTCAACAACAGAAGGATCTCCTGACGATGACCTCATGAACTACTCAACAACAGAAGGATCTCCTGACGATGACCTCGTGAACTACTCAACAACAGAAGGATCTCCTGACGATGACCTCATGAACTACTCAACAACAGAAGGATCTCCTGACGATGACCTCGTGAACTACTCAACAACAGAAGGATCTCCTGACGATGACCTCATGAACTACTCAACAACAGAAGGATCTCCTGACGATGACCTCGTGAACGACTCAACAACAGAAGGATCTCCTGACGATGACCTCATGAACTACTCAACAACAGAAGGATCTCCTGACGATGACCTCATGAACTACTCAACAGCAGAAGGATCTCCTGACGATGACCTTGTGAACGACTCAACAGCAGAAGGATCTCCTGACGATGACCTCGTGAACGACTCAACAGCAGAAGGATCTCCTGACGATGACCTCATGAACTACTCAACAACAGAAGGATCTCCTGACGATGACCTCGTGAACGACTCAACAGCAGAAGGATCTCCTGACGATGACCTCATGAACTACTCAACAACAACAGAAGGATCTCCTGACGATGACCTCGTGAACTACTCAACAACAGAAGGATCTCCTGACGATGACCTCGTGAACTACTCAACAACAGAAGGATCTCCTGATGATGACCTCATGAACTACTCAACAACAGAAGGATCTCCTGACGATGACCTCGTGAACTACTCAACAGCAGAAGGATCTCCTGACGATGACCTCGTGAACTACTCAACAACAGAAGGATCTCCTGACGATGACCTCATGAACTACTCAACAACAGAAGGATCTCCTGACGATGACCTCATGAACTACTCAACAACAGAAGTATCTCCTGACGATGACCTCCTGAACTACTCAACAACAGAAGGATCTCCTGATGATGACCTCATGAACTACTCAACAGAAGGATCTCCTGACGATGACCTCATGAACTACTCAACAACAGAAGGATCTCCTGATGATGACCTTGTGAACGACTCAACAACAGAAGGATCTCCTGACGATTACCTCATGAACTACTCAACAACAGAAGGATCTCCTGACGATGACCTCGTGAACTACTCAACAACAGAAGGATCTCCTGACGATGACCTCATGAACTACTCAACAACAGAAGGATCTCCTGACGATGACCTCGTGAACTACTCAACAACAGAAGGATCTCCTGATGATGACCTCGTGAACGACTCAACAACAGAAGGATCTCCTGACGATGACCTCGTGAACTACTCAACAACAGAAGGATCTCCTGACGATTACCTCGTGAACTACTCAACAGCAGAAGGATCTCCTGACGATGACCTCATGAACTACTCAACAACAACAGAAGGATCTCCTGACGATGACCTCATGAACTACTCAACAACAGAAGGATCTCCTGACGATGACCTCATGAACTACTCAACAACAGAAGGATCTCCTGACGATGACCTCGTGAACTACTCAACAACAGAAGGATCTCCTGACGATGACCTCATGAACTACTCAACAACAGAAGGATCTCCTGACGATGACCTCGTGAACTACTCAACAACAGAAGGATCTCCTGACGATGACCTCGTGAACTACTCAACAACAGAAGGATCTCCTGACGATTACCTCGTGAACGACTCAACAGCAGAAGGATCTCCTGACGATGACCTCGTGAACTACTCAACAACAGAAGGATCTCCTGACGATGACCTCGTGAACTACTCAACAACAGAAGGATTTCCTGACGATGACCTCGTGAACTACTCAACAACAGAAGGATCTCCTGACGATGACCTCGTGAACTACTCAACAACAGAAGGATCTCCTGACGATGACCTCGTGAACTACTCAACAGCAGAAGGATCTCCTGACGATGACCTCATGAACTACTCAACAACAACAGAAGGATCTCCTGACGATGACCTCATGAACTACTCAACAACAGCAGGATCTCCTGACGATGACCTCATGAACTACTCAACAACAGAAGGATCTCCTGACAATGACCTCATGAACTACTCAACAACAGAAGGATCTCCTGACGATGACCTCGTGAACTACTCAACAACAGAAGGATCTCCTGACGATGACCTCGTGAACTACTCAACAACAGAAGGATTTCCTGACGATGACCTCGTGAACTACTCAACAACAGAAGGATCTCCTGACAATGACCTCATGAACTACTCAACAACAGAAGGATCTCCTGACGATGACCTCGTGAACTACTCAACAACAGAAGGATCTCCTGACGATGACCTCGTGAACTACTCAACAACAGAAGGATCTCCTGACGATGACCTCGTGAACTACTCAACAACAGAAGGATCTCCTGACGATGACCTCATGAACTACTCAACAACAGAAGGATCTCCTGATGATGACCTCGTGAACGACTCAACAATAGAAGGATCTCCTGACGATGACCTCATGAACTACTCAACAGCAGAAGGATCTCCTGACGATGACCTCATGAACTACTCAACAGCAGAAGGATCTCCTGACGATGACCTCATGAACTACTCAACAACAACAGAAGGATCTCCTGACGATGACCTCATGAACTACTCAACAACAACAGAAGGATCTCCTGACGATGACCTCATGAACTACTCAACAGCAGAAGGATCTCCTGACGATGACCTTGTGAACGACTCAACAACAGAAGGATCTCCTGACGATGACCTCATGAACTACTCAACAACAGAAGGATCTCCTGACGATGACCTCGTGAACGACTCAACAGCAGAAGGATCTCCTGACGATGACCTCATGAACTACTCAACAACAACAGAAGGATCTCCTGACGATGACCTCGTGAACTACTCAACAGCAGAAGGATCTCCTGACGATGACCTCATGAACTACTCAACAACAGAAGGATCTCCTGACGATGACCTCGTGAACTACTCAACAACAGAAGGATCTCCTGATGATGACCTCATGAACTACTCAACAACAGAAGGATCTCCTGACGATGACCTCGTGAACTACTCAACAGCAGAAGGATCTCCTGACGATGACCTCGTGAACTACTCAACAACAGAAGGATCTCCTGACGATGACCTCATGAACTACTCAACAACAACAGAAGGATCTCCTGACGATGACCTCATGAACTACTCAACAACAGAAGTATCTCCTGACGATGACCTCATGAACTACTCAACAACAGAAGGATTTCCTGACGATGACCTCGTGAACTACTCAACAACAGAAGGATCTCCTGACGATGACCTCATGAACTACTCAACAACAGAAGGATCTCCTGATGATGACCTCATGAACTACTCAACAACAGAAGGATCTCCTGACGATGACCTCATGAACTACTCAACAACAGAAGGATCTCCTGATGATGACCTTGTGAACGACTCAACAACAGAAGGATCTCCTGACGATGACCTCATGAACTACTCAACAACAGAAGGATCTCCTGACGATGACCTCATGAACTACTCAACAACAGAAGGATCTCCTGACGATGACCTCGTGAACTACTCAACAACAGAAGGATCTCCTGATGATGACCTCATGAACGACTCAACAACAGAAGGATCTCCTGACGATGACCTCATGAACTACTCAACAACAGAAGGATCTCCTGATGATGACCTCGTGAACGACTCAACAACAGAAGGATCTCCTGACGATGACCTCGTGAACTACTCAACAACAGAAGGATCTCCTGACGATTACCTCGTGAACTACTCAACAACAGAAGGATCTCCTGACGATGACCTCATGAACTACTCAACAACAACAGAAGGATCTCCTGACGATGACCTCATGAACTACTCAACAACAGAAGGATCTCCTGACGATGACCTCATGAACTACTCAACAACAGAAGGATTTCCTGACGATGACCTCGTGAACTACTCAACAACAGAAGGATCTCCTGACGATGACCTCGTGAACTACTCAACAGCAGAAGGATCTCCTGACGATGACCTCGTGAACTACTCAACAACAGAAGGATCTCCTGACGATGACCTCATGAACTACTCAACAACAACAGAAGGATCTCCTGACGATGACCTCATGAACTACTCAACAACAGAAGTATCTCCTGACGATGACCTCATGAACTACTCAACAACAGAAGGATCTCCTGACGATGACCTCATGAACTACTCAACAACAGAAGGATTTCCTGACGATGACCTCGTGAACTACTCAACAACAGAAGGATCTCCTGACGATGACCTCATGAACTACTCAACAACAACAGAAGGATCTCCTGACGATGACCTTGTGAACTACTCAACAGCAGAAGGATCTCCTGACGAAGACCTCGTGAACTACTCAACAACAGAAGGATCTCCTGATGATGACCTCATGAACTACTCAACAACAGAAGGATCTCCTGACGATGACCTCGTGAACTACTCAACAGCAGAAGGATCTCCTGACGATGACCTCGTGAACAACTCAACAACAGAAGGATCTCCTGACGATGACCTCATGAACTACTCAACAACAGAAGGATCTCCTGACGATGACCTCATGAACTACTCAACAACAGAAGGATCTCCTGACGATGACCTCGTGAACTACTCAACAACAGAAGGATCTCCTGACGATGACCTCATGAACTACTCAACAACACAAGGATTTCCTGACGATGACCTCGTGAACTACTCAACAACAGAAGGATCTCCTGACGATGACCTCATGAACTACTCAACAACAGAAGGATCTCCTGACGATGACCTCATGAACTACTTAACAGCAGAAGGATCTCCTGACGATGACCTCGTGAACTACTCAACAACAGAAGGATCTCCTGACGATGACCTCATGAACTACTCAACAACAGAAGGATCTCCTGACGATGACCTCATGAACTACTCAACAACAGAAGGATCTCCTGACGATGACCTCGTGAACTACTCAACAACAGAAGGATCTCCTGACGATGACCTCATGAACTACTCAACAACAGAAGGATCTCCTGACGATGACCTCATGAACTACTCAACAACAGAAGGATCTCCTGACGATGACCTCGTGAACTACTCAACAGCAGAAGGATCTCCTGACGATGACCTCGTGAACTACTCAACAACAACAGAAGGATCTCCTGACGATGACCTCATGAACTACTCAACAACAGAAGGATCTCCTGACGATGACCTCGTGAACTATTCAACAACAGAAGGATCATCTGACGATGACCTCGTGAACTACTCAACAACAACAGAAGGATCTCCTGACGATGACCTTGTGAACGACTCAACAACAGAAGGATCTCCTGACGATGACCTCATGAACGACTCAACAACAGAAGGATCTCCTGACGATGACCTCGTGAACGACTCAACAACAGAAGGATCTGCTGACGATGACCTCATGAACTATTCAACAACAGCAGAAGGATATCTGGCGCCCGTGCTTGTCGCCGGCCGGTGGCCGGCGGTGAGGCGAGGCGACGCGGTTCCGGTCGCGGTAGACTCGCTCCACCAGCCCGTGGTGCCTCGTGGTCCGACTGGTGTCCAGCACGGAGTTCTGGAGCGAGCACAGCGAGTGAGGAGAGCGGCGCGGCGTAACCGTGACAACACGACGACGGCTCCACCGTCTCGCCACGAGTCCCCGGCCCGATGCTCGAGTTGGCAAATGTATTTAAAGATGGAAGCCGTGACAAGCAATGACATGCTTTGACCTTTAGGAACCAGATGACCTCGCAGGGTTCAACGGGACACCTGTTCACACACGACTGGTTTCACTGGTCCTGGACTCTGATAGACCTGGTCTCAAGGCGAGACCTGGACTCTGATAGACCTGGTCTCAAGGCGAGGCCTGGACTCTGATAGACCTGGTCTCAAGGCGAGACCTGGACTCTGATAGACCTGGTCTCAAGGCGAGGCCTGGACTCTGATAGACCTGGTCTCAAGGCGAGGCCTGGACTCTGATAGACCTGGTCTCAAGGCGAGGCCTGGACTCTGATAGACCTGGTCTCAAGGCGAGGCCTGGACTCTGATAGACCTGGTCTCAAGGCGAGGCCTGGACTCTGATAGACTTGGTCTCAAGGCGAGGCCTGCACACGTCTGTTTGGAGCCAATCACCGACACCACAAATGACTTTTGTATATTTAATATTACCCCAACCGCTGAGCAAGGCACACCGATGGAGAACATGGATTCGGGGCTGAGGGCTCACCTGAAACGGCCCGTCAATGGTGCCATTTCCAACCCGATTGACATCGGGCAGTGAGCCTCCATAGTTCTGTCCTCGGTTCTGCCCTAGCTGCAAATACTGGGTCTTCTGTAACTGCAGAGTGCAAAGTAAAGGTGCATGAGAGCGTGAGCGGCAGGTAGAGGGGATCGACACGAGCATCGACACGCGCATCGACACGCGCAGCGACACGAGCATCGACACGCGCATCGACACGAGCATCGACACGAGCATCGACACGAGCATCGACACGGACACGAGCATCGACACGAGCATCGACACGAGCATCGACACGAGCATCGACACGAGCATCGACACGAGCAGCGACACGCGCATCGACACGAGCAGCGACACGAGCATCGACACGAGCATCGACACGAGCAGCGACACGAGCATCGACACGAGCATCCGCGGCGCGACACGCAGCATCGACACGCGCATCGACACGAGCATCGACACGAGCATCGACACGAGCATCGACACGAGCATCGACACGAGCATCGACACGAGCATCGACACGAGCATCGACACGAGCATCGACACGAGCATCGACACGAGCATCGCCACGAGCATCGACACGCGCATCGACACGAGCATCGACACGAGCATCGACACGAGCAGCCACACGCCGCAGCGACACGAGCATCGACACGCGCCGACACGCAGCATCGACACGGGCATCGGCGAGCGCACGACACGAGCATCGACGGCATCGACACGCATCGGCCACGGCGCAGCGACACGGCGCGACACGAGCATCGACACGAGCAGCGACACGAGCATCGACACGGCGCGGCGACACGAGCAGCATCGACACGACGCACGAGCAGCGACACGAGCATCGACACGAGCATCGACACGAGCATCGACACGGCGCGACGAGCATCGACACGAGCAGCGACACGAGCGACCGCGAGCAGCGACACGAGCAGCGACACGCCGCGCTCGACGCGCGACGAGCATCGACACGCCAGCATCGACACGAGCATCGACACGAGCATCGACACGGCATCGCAGCATCGACACGAGCAGCCGACACGCGCGCAGCGACACGCGCATCGACACGAGCATCGACACGAGCATCGACACGAGCATCGACACGAGCATCGACACGAGCAGCGACACGCGCATCGACACGGCACGGCAGCCACATCGACACGAGCATCGCACGACACGATCGAGCATCGACACGCAGCAGCGACACGCAGCGCCGACACGAGCATCGACACGGCATCGCATCGACACGAGCATCGACACGAGCATCGCGCGCCGCAGCGTCGACGCAGCATCGGCGACACGAGCATCGACACGAGCAGCGACACGAGCATCGACACGAGCATCGACACGCGCATCGACACGAGCATCGACACGAGCAGCGACACGAGCATCGACACGCGCATCGACACGCGCATCGACACGAGCATCGACACGAGCAGCGACACGAGCATCGACACGAGCATCGACACGCGCAGCGACACGCGCAGCGACACGAGCATCGACACGAGCATCGACGGCGCAGCGACACGCGCGCGGCGAGCACGACGAGCATCGACACGCAGCAGCGACACGGCGGCCCAGCAGCGACACGAGCAGCGACACGGCAGCCGCATCGACATCGACGCGCGACGGCGCAGACGCGAGCAGCGACACGATCGACACGGCAGCGACGCAGCAGCAGCGACACGCGCATCGACACGAGCAGCGACACGAGCATCGACACGAGCAGCGACACGCGCAGCGACACGAGCATCGACACGAGCATCGACACGAGCATCGACACGAGCAGCATCGGCAGCGGCCGACACGCGCGCATCGACACGGCGCATCGACACGAGCATCGACACGAGCAGCGACGGCGTCGACACGAGCGTCGACACGCGCGCATCGACACGAGCGTCGACACGAGCATCGACACGAGCGTCGACACGCGCGTCGACACGCGCATCGACACGAGCGTCGACGCGCAGCGCGCCGACGACACGAGCAGCGACACGAGCATCGACACGAGCAGCGACACGCGCAGCGACACGAGCATCGACACGAGCATCGACACGAGCATCGACACGAGCAGCGACACGAGCAGCGACACGAGCATCGACACGCGCATCGACACGAGCATCGACACGCGCAGCATCGCGCAGCTTACACGAGCATCGACACGAGCATCGGCACGAGCATCGACACGAGTAGCGACACGGCATCGACACGCAGCGACGCCGCAGCGACACGAGCATCGACAGCGCATCGACGCGCGCCGACCGACACACGAGCAGCGACACGGCATCGGCGCATCGACACGAGCATCGACACGGCATCGGCGACGCAGCGCGACACGAGCAGCGCCACGAGCATCGACACGAGCAGCGGCGCAGCGCAGCGACACGGCGCGACACGAGCATCGACACGCGCGACGCGACGCCACGAGCATCGACACGAGCATCGCACGCGAGCATCGACACGAGCAGCGACACGCATCGGCACGCGACATCGACGAGCAGCCGACACGAGCATCGACACGCAGCATCGACACGACGACACGCGCGCATTACACGCAGCGCCGACACGAGCATCGACAGCGCGCCGACACGACACGAGCATCGACACGAGCGCACGAGCATCGACACGAGCGAGCATCGCGGTACGCGAGCAGCGCCGACACGACACGACACGGCGCGCCGACACGGCAGCGACACGCGGCGCACGCGCAGCATCGACAGCGTCGACACGAGCATCGACACGAGCAGCGACCGGCACGACACGCAGCGCGAGCGCGTCGACACGGCGCGAACGCCGCGACGCAGCGACACGCAGCGCGACCACAGCGTACACGCAGCATCGACACGCTACACGCTGGACGCGACACGCAGCATCGACGCATCGGCGACTGCGCGCTGTTCACGTCACGCTTCGCGCTGCTGGCGTCCACGCGCTGCTGACATGCATGCGCTGTTCACGTCACGCTAACGCTGCTGACGTTACGCCGCTGTTCACGTGCGCTTCGCGCTGCTGGCGTTACGCTAACGCTGTTCACGCCACGCGCTAACGCTGACATTACGCTTCGCGCTGTTCACGCACACGCGCTGCTGACATTACGCTAACGCTGTTCACGTCACGCTAACGCGCTAACGCTGCTGCGCTGTTCACGTCACGCTAACGCTGCTGACGTCACGCTAACGCTGCTGACATTACGCTAACGCTGTTCACGTCACGCTAACGCTGCTGACGTTACGCTAACGCTGTTCACGTCACGCTAACGCTGCTGACGTTACGCTAACGCTGTTCACGTCACCGCGCTGCTCACGCCACGCTAACGCTGTTCACGCCACGCCAACTGCTGACGTTACGCTAACGCTGTTCACGTCACGCTAACGCTGCTGACGTTACGCTAACGCTGTTCACGTCACGCTAACGCTGCTCACGTCACGCTAACGCTGCTGACGTCACGCTAACGCTGCTCACGTCACGCTAGCGCTGCTGACGTCACGCTAACGCTGACGCCACGCCACGCCGTTCACGCGCAACGCTGTTCACGTCACGCTAACGCTGCTGACGTCACGCTAACGCTGTTCACGTCACGCTAACGCTGCTGACGTCACGCTAACGCTGCTGACGTCACGCTAACGCTGCTCACGTTACGCTAACGCTGCTGACGTAACACTGTTGACATAATGCTGTTGACGTAGCGCTAACGCTGTTGACGTAACGCTAACGCTGTTGACGTAACGCTGTTGACGTAACGCTGTTGACGTAGCGCTAACGCTGTTGACGTAACGTTGTTGACGTAACGCTAACGCTGTTGACGTAACGCTAACGCTGTTGACGTAACGCTGTTGACGTAACGCTAACGCTGTTGACGTAGCGCTGTTGACGTAGCGCTAACGCTGTTGACGTAACGCTAACGCTGTTACGTAATATGAACTAAATTAACCACATTAAATGTCGAGATGAAGTTGGTTACAGTTGTTTATTTCCCACCAGTCTGACGTTTGAGTTTGGGGACATTCATATTAGCTCGTTGAGGTAACGGCAGTGAGGACGGGTACCGGGGAGGGACACGTCCCGGACCGGCTGGTTAACATCTGACGTGTTGCTCCTGTCGCGTTCTCCCGGTATGACGTCATAACTTAAATAACGCTGGCTGTCAGGTGACGCGCTCGCGACGTGACAGCCGTGACCGGTCAGACCCGCACAGGTGCACCTGGTGCAGCGAGCGCTGCGCGTGCACGCTGCTCACGCGCGGCGCGTCACGTCTGGAGAAACGCACGCGCGCCTCAGCCAGAGGAGAGACATGATGAGGCCGCGCGCACTGACGCGAACTTCATGGCTACATCCCGACGTCCGGACCGAGCTCCGCCCCCCCCCCCCTGCGCGCGCAGCTCTTACCCGCGCGGCCCTGCTGATATTCAGGTCCTTCATCACTTCCTCGAAGGCCGCCGTCTCCTCCGCCTGCTTCTGGGTGTGCAGCGCGATCTTCTCGCTGAATTTTCGCGGATTGTTCGAGGACGCCATCTTTCCCCTCTTCTTCTCAAAGGAATGTCACGTTACGCGGCGCGCGCCGGCCTGACGGTGACGTCATCACGCACGCTCAGCTGGCGTGTCGTCATCGGATGACGGGACCCTCAGGGTGGAGGAGGCAGGGTGGGCTTAAGGCTTCTTCTTCTTGGAAGAGGGTGAGCTGCATTATGAAGCTCAAGCTACTGACGTCATCATGATGTATGACGTCAGTAGCTTGAGCTTCATCCATCACTGACATTCACACCAGACAATCAAATATTTACTTTACAGAAAACGTCTGACTGCTAAGATGTTTTAAAGTTGTTATCCTCTCACTGTACTGTACGTTCAGAGGATGAACCTGGTCCAGAGGAAGAGGAAACAGGAAGTCAGAGGACAGATTCAACCCAAACTTTATTGTTTCTGTTCAACAGAAGATAAAGACACGTGTGAATGATATGAGTTTGATGCTTATGTTTCTTTTCACTGTACATTCAATATATTAAATATGTATATTATATATTCTGTTAGGAGCAAACCAGACGTTAAGAATTAAACTTCCGTCTCTAAATGTCCTTCAAGAGAATACAACTTGTTGGATTGGGTCAAACTGTCGTTCTCCTGGAGTCTGTTGAGCTGACGAAGACTTCTTTAAGAATAACGACACCAAGGTCTTCAGAGGCAGCAGGAGAAGCCGGTTTCACGTTGGTCACAGGTGAGCATCACAGGAGAAACCAGAGGGACATTTTGAAAAAACTTGAAACTAAATATCACAATTAAAGATTAATAAAACATCAACATTCCCAACTGTACAATCAAAATGTCAAAAACATCATGAAGTCTGTTAAAGCTGAGCAGACTCACTTTGTTCAGCCCTGAAACAGAAACACACGAAATATGAAGAAATATAAAGAAATAAGAGACGAATTGCACACGTCACCTGGAGAGAATATCACCAATTAATAAATTATAGAATTAAAACCCACACACACACACACACACACACACACACGGTTAGTGTTGTGTGGCGCTCTGTGGAATAATAATTGTGGTACAGGCGATGCCAGCAAAGGATTCTGGGAAGTGCAGGTCCCGCTCCCACTGGTCCGTGTCCGTGTTGTACACCTGCACGACGCTGGTGACGTTGTTCAGGTGCCAGTTGTATCCGCCCACGATGTAGATCTTGCGGTCCAGGGAGCAGCAGCCGGCCTCGGACTGGCCGGCCCTCATGGGGCTGACGGCGGTCCACTGGTCCGCCTCCGGCACGTAGAACTCGGCCGCCAGCACGTTGAAGCAGCGGTCCACGTGGTCCGTGCGGCCGCCCAGCGCGTAGAGCCGGTCCCGGGCGCCGGTCATGGCGTGCAGCACTCGGGGCTCGTTCATCGGGGCTCTGAAGTCCCACCGGTCGGCGTCGGGGTCGTAGCAGTGAAGCGTTTTCTTGTCCTCCGACGTACAGCCGCTCCCCGCAGGGGGCCCCGGCGTGGCCCCAGATCCGGCGCTTCAGGGGTTCCACGTGGGCCCACTGGTTCTCCTTGGGGCAGTAGCGCTCCACCGACGCCAGGCTGCCGGCGCGGTTGCGCCCCCCGGTGGCGTACAGCCGTCCCCGCAGCACGTTGAGCTGGAACTGGATGCGCGCCTCCCGCAGCGGCCGGATGCGCAGCCAGCGGCTCCGCTGCGGGTCGTAGCGGAAGCAGGCGTCCACCGCGCCCTCGCCGCTGCGGTGCTGCAGCTGCTGCCCGCCCACCACGTACACAAAGTTGTCGAGCACGGCGACGCAGGCGTGGCTGCAGCCCGCCTCCATGGCCGCCAGCTCCTTGAAGTGGCGCGCCACGGCGTCCGGCAGCTGGTACACCTTGCCGCTCACCGTGCGGTCGGCGTCCGTGTACGGCGTCCCGCCGAAGGCGACGAGCGAGCGGATGTCGGAGCGCACGGCCGTCCGCTCGCTCTGCATGGCGTGCTGCCGGAAGGGGAGGGCCTGGTAGCTGAAGGCCTCCAGGAGGAAGCGGCGGCACCGCTCGTCCTCCAGCATCACGTCCACCGTCTGCACGCTGTCCACCAGCTCCGAGGAGCGCATGAGCGGGAAGCGCACGTGGCGGAGGACGGCGCTGGCGCCGGCCCGGCGGGACTCGTCGTGCCGGAGCCAGCGGACGGCGGCGTGGAAGAGGGCGACCTCGCTGCAGTCCCGCAGCTCGTTGCTCCGCAGGAAGAAGACGAGGCGCTCCGCGGGGATGCGCAGGAAGTCGTCCTCCTCGGCGATCTGGAGGAAGTGGCGGAAGGCGAAGGCGTCCGCCGACTCCTCGAGCGACGGCAGGCTGAAGGCGGCGGCCATCTGGCCGATGAGCAGGCAGGACTCCACGCTCATGGCCGACTCGAGGAACTCCTCGCAGAGCTCCACCACGGGGAGCATCTGCAGGAACACGGCGGCGCCGAGGACGTCCTGCACGCAGTCCAGGTCCAGCGTGACCTCGGCACTGTAGGCAAAGTCGATGATGTGCTTGAGGCCGCGGGCCGAAAGGCCCTTCAGCTCCACGGTGGCCTGCTGAGACTCCCTCATGCCGCCGGTGAACATGGCCCTGCAACACAACCACCACGGGGCTTTACTCCATGATGGACTTTGTGTATTTTATTTTATTCAGTCAATCAAATCAAATACAAGACAATATTATTCTATATAACATTCAAAACAGAAAGACTGAAAAGGTATAGGTAGAAGCAAAAAATGCTGAGTGTTAACGCGACACTAGAGACAGAATGAATGCTGCTGGAGAGACGACCAACAACAGACGGACTGGAAGCTCATTCTGCGCATGCGTTAAATGCGTTAAAAAAAACCAACTAATTAATCCTGTAATTTAATCATAACGCGTTAACGCGTTATTTTTCACAGCACTAAAATATATATACATACACATACATATATATAAATATATACATATACACATACATATATATAAATATATACATACATACACATATATACAGGACTGTCTCAGAAAATTAGAATATTGTGATGAAGTTCTTTATTTTCTGTAATGCAATTAAAAAAACAAAAATGTCATGCATTCTGGATTCATTACAAATCAACTGAAATATTGCAAGCCTTTTATTCTGATTTATTGCTGATTATGGCTTACAGCTTAAGAAAACTCAAATATCCTATCTCTAAATATTAGAATATCATGAAAAGTATACTAGTAGGGTATTAAACAAATCACTTGAATTGTCTAATTAACTCGAAACACCTGCAAGGGTTTCCTGAGCCTTGACAAACACTCAGCTGTTATAAATCTTTTTTTTTACTTGGTCTGAGGAAATATTAAAATTTTATGCGATAGGATTTTAGAGTTTTCTAAGCTGTGCATAATCAGCAATATTAAAAGAATAAAAGGCTTGCAATATTTCAGTTGATTTGTAATGAATCCAGAATGCATGACATTTTTGTTTTTTTAATTGCATTACAGAAAAATAAAGAACTTTATCACAATATTCTAATTTTCTGAAACAGTCCTGTATATAAATATATACATACATACACATACATATAAATATATACATACATACACATATATATAAATATATACATAGACACATATATATATATAAATATATACATACACACATACTTCCACATACATCTTCCATATAAACACGTTTCAATCACATTTATAACTCAAGAATTGTTTTATAAATAATTCCCTTGAAAACCAAAAAGGAGTTCACCATCCTTACATCCATTTCAACGTTATTCCATAATTGGACCCCGACAATAGAAACACATCTTCTTCATACTCATGCATGACGAGTTTGACTGCAGCTCACAGAACTTATCGATGCTCTCGGGTTCTTGTTTAGTCGAAGTGTCCCTGTACATTTGGCTCCATTCATATTTCCATTTGTTCTCATTAATGTTGAATAATCTCGTTTTAAAATGTCTCACGTCCCATTTCTGGAATGCATGTTTATAAAATCTCCGGCATCACAGGAACTCTGTGGAGTGGCGTCTCAGTTCCCCCCTCCAGCCCCTCGCTGAGGGCCGTTGATGGAGTTACCCGGAGCGCTTCCCGTAGCGCCCCCAGAGGCCCCCAGACTGACCTGAAGTAGTCGCTGCAGGCGGCCAGCACCGCCCGGTGGACCCCGAAGCGCTCCTGGTTGACGGCCAGCTCCACGTCCAGCAGCTGGCCCCGGGCCCGCAGGGCGGAGAGGCCGTGCAGGAGGGCGGCGCTGTGGCCGGAGGCGGAGAAGGCGCCGCTAGCCCCCCTGGAGGGAGGCAGCTCGTTACTCTGACTGCTGTCCGGAGGCGACGCCGAATCAACTCGTGAATTCACGTCAACACAAACATTAAAACAAAGGAAACTAACTTCTAGTTTCACATTTATGTTCACAAGTTGCAACATTGTTTCAACTATTAAGGTCTGCAGCTGCACTGTTGAAGAAGAGCTCCATTCATGATACTAATAAATACATTCATGATACTTATAACATTAATAATACTTATAAATACATTGATGATCCTAATAAATACATTAATAATACTTCTAAGTATATTATTAATACTTATAAATACATTAATGATACTTATAAATACATTAATGATACTTATAACATTAATACTTATAAATACATTAATAATACTTATAAATACATTAATGATACTTATAACATTAACTACAGTAATGATAATTATAACATTAATAATACTTATAAATACATTAATGATACTTATAACATTAACTACATTAATGATAATTATAACATTAGCTACTTTAATGATACTTATAGCTACACGAGTGATACTTATAACATTAACTACTTTAATGATAAGTATAACATGAATGATAAGTATAACATTAACTAGTGGCCTTATAGCATGTACATGAAGTATTGAACATATTAACGGAGACATTAATCAATAGAACAGCTATAATCACAACTAAACACCTCCCAGTGCCTCGTCCTCATCTCAGGCGAGAGCTCCGCGGAGGCCCGACCAGTCCTCGGTGTTTCCCGGAGTCCCGCCCCGGGTCCTGGGTCGTTCCTCGGGCTAACACAAGGCTGCGGACCCGGAGCCGTGGAGCACCGAGGCACCGAGGACCCGACCCCCCCGAGCCGCCCCACTCACCTGCTCGGTGGCTGCTGGGAAGCGAACTCTCCGCCATCGGACTCCGCCATCTTCTAGCGAGGAGCGACACGCGAGGAGCATCTTCAAGAAGTTACCAGGAGGTCTCGGGCTGGTCCTCCATCTTCGTCTTCATCTTCATCTTCATGTGCATGGGGGTCAGCGGTAGGACGGCAGCCGGTCAGCAGCCGGTCAGCAGCCCGCAGCAGAGCTTCCTCTCGCCGCGAAGACGCAGATGACCTCCCGGCTGCTATGGCGCCTCCTTCCTCTGCACCGACACACACTGGCCACTGGGTGGCGCCACCGCGTCACTGCACTGCTGGACTGACACGGGAGAGGTTCAACGACCCGAACCCCAGAATCAGAACCAGGTGTTTACAGGTGGGCCAGAACAAGATGCTCAACCAGTGGGGGAACAGACATTCAGACCATTTAAGTAGTATTTAAGTCTAAATATAATTACAAATATAAGTATAAATATAAGTAAATATAAGTATAAATATAAGTCTAAATATAAGTACTCTCAGTTCACCTTACATTCAAGCTTTATCAAAGTAATAGTACAAAGTATTATCAACAAAGTGCACTTCAGGTGTCAAAAGTAACACTCAGATCTCCTCTCAGAGCTCCTCTCAGAGCTCCTCTCAGCTCCTCGGCTCTAGAGGAAAGTGATCTGCTGTGAAACTAACTGTCTAAATGGGAAACGGGGACAGAAAGAGGATGTAAGACGAGGACGAGTCGCGAGAACATCCTCGTCCCAGAGACCGCAAGTTCAATAGATTAAAAACATTCACCTGTTTACACTCCTCCTCCATCGTGTTACAGTGAAACAACAAACACATGCGGCAGCGTGAAGGTCAAAGGCCAAATGTCCTCACTGAGGCTTTGGGTCCATGTACATACTGTCATGTATTCCTCTCTTAACCCATGAGGTGGAGACACCTGCTCATGTCAACTCAACACACCATCCTGTGCTCTGTCAACCCCCTGAGGTCAGAGGAGTTCATTCAGAACCAAAGTGCTTAAAGCACCAGAAGGATGATAAACACGAGACACACATGTTGAATTCATAGTTACTTCTGCTTCAGAAACAGGATTCTACGTACTGGAGGTCTTTGTCTTCAACAAGGAGCCAGGAAATGAACTTCAAGAGAAGAAAGGAATCAACCAAATTACTTCAAAGGGTCACATGGCTGGTGACACACACACACACACACACTTCATAGGACCTGGCAGACGGGGAAGCGCTCTGACATTCTGAGGCGAGCCGGTTACCTGAAGAGACGAGCAGACGTCCTCATGGAGGCTCTGAGCTGCTGGACGTGTCCTCACCAACACGGCGTCGTGTTGATGTTCCTCATGACGCTCGGCTCGGGTAAATAAACTACCTCTAACTTCTTTAAGTTATACTTTATATTACTACACCGTTCAACAGTCGAGAGTTTAAGAATCATCAGGGAGGTTAAAGTCAGTTCTCATTTAAGGGAGACCCTACTTTTGGTCTTATTAATTATGTATATATATACATATATATCATATATATATATTATAATTATAATTATTAATTCTGTATATATATATATTTATATGTATTCATATATATATAGTATTTTGATTTATATTATATATATTTATATATATATTTTTATATAGTGGTCCTGAGGCAGTTTTTGGAAGAATGTTATCAGTTAAAATGTTAAGGTTACAAATATTGAGTCATTCTTGTTATCATCAGATTTTAGTTTTCCACAACAGAACCAAACAGTTACAACTAAATATGCTTTATTGACATATGTGTAACAAACAAAGACAAAACCAGAGCGACAAAGACAATATTGTCAAAGTTATAAAGTTAAAGTAATAAGGAGATAACATGGCAGCCTCTCATATTTCTGCTTATGGTAAAAATGTTTTTATTGAAGTGTAAATGTAAAAGAAGTGTAAATGTGAATAAGTCTCAAAGGGGCGTGTCTTCAGGGTCGGCGTGTGAAGCTCCTTCCAGCCCCGAGTGCTTCAGGAGAAAGACTGAGGAGGAGTCCGAATACTTCTGTGAATGGAGCCTGAACACCACCCAGAGCAGCGTGGAGTCTTCTATCCACTTCAAGTGAGCTCTGTGTTTCCATGGTTACATCGCTACCAGGGATGTGTAGGGATGCATATGTTGAGAGGAGAGGAGAGAGGAGCTCAGTGTCTCCTAAGCGTCCTTAAGGAGAGAGGAGAGAGGAGCTCAGTGTCTCCTAAACGTCCATAAGGAGAGAGGAGAGGAGCTCAGTGTATCCTAAGCGTCCATAAGGAGAGAGGAGAGGAGAGAGGAGCTCAGTGTCTCCTCAGCGTCCATAAGGAGAGAGGAGAGGAGAGAGGAGCTCAGTGTATCCTAAGCGTCCATAAGGAGAGAGGAGAGAGGAGCTCAGTGTATCCTAAGCGTCCCATAAGGAGAGAGGAGAGGAGCTCAGTGTATCCTAAGCGTCCATAAGAGAGAGGAGAGGAGAGGAGCTCAGTGTATCCTAAACGTCCATAAGGAGAGAGGAGAGGAGAGGAGCTCAGTGTATCCTAAGCATCCATAAGGAGAGAGGAGAGGAGCTCAGTGTATCCTAAACGTCCATAAGGAGAGAGGAGAGGAGAGAGGAGCTCAGTGTATCCTAAACGTCCATAAGGAGAGGAGAGAGGAGCTCAGTGTATCCTAAACGTCCATAAGGAGAGAGGAGAGGAGAGAGGAGCTCAGTGTATCCTAAGCGTCCATAAGAAGAGAGGAGAGGAGAGAGGAGCTCAGTGTATCCTAAGCATCCATAAGGAGAGAGGAGAGAGGAGCTCAGTGTATCCTAAGCGTCCATAAGGAGAGAGGAGAGGAGAGAGGAGCTCAGTGCATCCTAAGCGTCCATAAGGAGAGAGGAGAGGAGAGGAGCTCAGTGTATCCTAAGCGTCCATAAGGAGAGAGGAGAGGAGAGAGGAGCTCAGTGTATCCTAAGCATCCATAAGGAGAGAGGAGCTCAGTGTATCCTAAGCGTCCATAAGGAGAGAGGAGAGGAGAGAGGAGCTCAGTGTATCCTAAGCGTCCATAAGGAGAGAGGAGAAGAGAGAGAGCTCAGTGTATCCTAAGCGTCCATAAGGAGAGGAGAGAGGAGCTCAGTGTATCCTAAGCGTCTATAAGGAGAGAGGAGAGGAGAGAGGAGCTCAGTGCATCCTAAGGCCCATAAGGAGAGAGGAGGAGAGGAGCTCAGTGTATCCTAAGCGTCCATAAGGGAGAGAGGAGGAGAGGAGCTCAGTGTATCCTAAGCGTCCATAAGGAGAGAGGAGAGGAGCTCAGTGTATCCTAAGCATCCATAAGGAGAGAGGAGAAGAGAGAGGAGCTCAGTGTATCCTAAGCGTCCATAAGGAGAGAGGAGAGAGGAGCTCAGTGTATCCTAAACGTCCATAAGGAGAGAGGAGAGGAGAGAGCTCAGTGTATCCTAAGGCGTCCATAAGGAGAGAGGAGAGAGGAGTCGTATCCTAAGCGTCCATAAGGAGAGAGGAGGAGAGAGGAGCTCAGTGCATCCTAAGCGTCCATAAGGGAGAGAGGAGAGAGAGGAGCTCAGTGTCTCCTAAACGTCCATAAGGAGAGAGGAGAGGAGAGAGGAGCTCAGTGCATCCTAAGCGTCCATAAGGAGAGAGGAGAGGAGAGAGGAGCTCAGTGTATCCTAAGCGTCCATAAGGAGAGAGGAGAGAGGAGCTCAGTGTATCCTAAGCGTCCATAAGGAGAGAGGAGAGAGAGGAGCTCAGTGTATCCTAAACGTCCATAAGGAGAGAGGAGAGGAGGGAGGAGCGCAGGGTATCCTAAGCGTCCATAAGGAGAGAGGAGAGGAGAGGAGCTCAGTGTATCCTAAGCGTCCATAAGGAGAGAGGAGAGGAGAGAGGAGCTCAGTGTATCCTAAGCGTCCATAAGGAGAGAGGAGAGGAGAGAGGAGCTCAGTGTATCCTAAACGTCCATAAGGAGAGAGGAGAGGAGAGAGGAGCTCAGTGTATCCTAAACGTCCCCCACACTCAAAGAAATGACTCATTGGATGAACTCAATTAAATTGTTGGCAGGTTTTCCATCCAATAATTATCTGCAACTCCAACTCAAATTTAGCTCATCAGTGCAATAAAATGTAATTAAGTTAGTCCAACTCATTTGTATCAAATACATCTAAAATAAAATAACGATATTCATAAAATTAAATTAATTTGTGTTTGTCCAACTCAAAATATAAACTAACTAACGAACAAAATATGCAAACTCCACACAGAAGGAACGCCCCGACTGGGAATTGAACCCACGACCTCTGGCTGTGATGCGACAGTGCTAGCCACTACACCACCATGCAGATCTGAAAGTGTCTTCACCTCATGTAAACAAGTGATTTTCAGCTGGCGCATGCGCAAAGGCTAGTCCTCAATGAAACACATTTATTTTGAGTTGATACGCACACCATCTAACCTAAATAAATCTAATAAATGAAAGTATTCATACATTTTGTGTTACACCCATTAAATATAAATATCTATTTTTGTAATTGATTGTTTTAAATGTATCAAACAATATTTAAATGTGTCACCTCGAAGAAGGGCTTGAATCGCTTTTGTGAGTGTAACCTAAATAAATCTAATAAATGAAAGTATTCCTACATTTTGTGTTACACCCATTCAATATAAATATCTTCGTTTTGTAATTGATGTATTTAAATTTATCAAACAATATTTAAATGTGTCATCTCTAAGAAGGGCTTGAATCGTTTTTTTGAGTGCAGCAGCCTCTCAGCCAATAGCCCTAACGAGAGGAAATATATATACATGTATACATATATACATATATATGTATATATGTATATATATACTGTATACATATATACATATATATATATGTATACAGTATATATATATTTTAATTTAAGAGAAACAATTGGTCAGCATTGGAAGTGAAGGGTTAATAATGTGCTGAACAGGTCCTCTTTGGTTCTGATGTTCACAGTAAAACAAACGTCAGCAGCTCTAGGATGACGTGTGAGGAGAAGAGGGCGGGGCCCAGGTACGTCTCCTCTGCTCATGAAGGTCCCTTTGGACTCGTTGAAGGGAACACCTGTAAAGGGGTAACGATGGGGACCTGCTCCGCTCTGGTGTCAGCAGCTTGGAGACGACCTGCATTCTCAAAAAGGAGGACATCAAGGTCCTCCAGGGAGCCGCTCTGGTGTGGGTGGAGGCCCGGCTGGGGAGCACCACCTGCCGCTCGGCCAAGAGGACCGTGGTGCTCAGACACACAGGTACACACACACAGGTACACACACACACAGGTACACACACACACACACACACACAGGTACACACACACAGGTACACACACACAGGTACACACACACAGGTACACACACACACAGGTACACACACACACACAGGTACACACACACAGGTACACACACACAGGTACACACACAGGTACACACACAGGTACACACAGGTACACACACACAGGTACACACACACACACACAGGTACACACACAGGTACACACACACACACACACACACACACACACACAGGTACACAGGTACACACACACACAGGTACACACACAGGTACACACAGACACACAGGTACACACAGGTACACACACACACAGGTACACACACACACACACAGGTACACACACACAGGTACACACACACACAGGTACACACACAGGTACACACACAGGTACACACACAGGTACACACAGGTACACACACAGGTACACACACACACACACACACACAGGTACACACACAGGTACACACACAGGTACACACACACACAGGTACACACACAGGTACACACACAGGTACACACACAGGTACACACAGGTACACACACACACACACACACACACACACCCACAGGTACACACCCACAGGTATACACACATGTACACACTCACAGGTACACACCCACATGTACACACCCACAGGTATACACACACACACACACACACACACACACACAGGTACACACAGGTACACACACACACACACACACAGGTACACACACAGGTACACACACAGGTACACACCCACAGGTACACACACACATGTACACACCCACAGGTACACACCCACAGGTACACACCCACAGGTACACACCCACAGGTATACACACATGTACACACTCACAGGTACACACCCACAGGTACACACCCACACATGTACACACTCACAGGTACACACACACACATGTACACACCCACAGGTATACACACACAGGTACACGCACACGCAGGTACACGCACACACACAGGTACACACACACAGGTACACGCACACGCAGGTATGCACACGCAGGTACACGCACACACACAGATACACACACAGGTACACACACACACAGGTACACGCACACACAGGTACACACACGCAGGTACACACACACACACAGATACACACAGGTACACACCCACAGGTACACACCCACAGGTACACACCCACAGGTATACACACACATGTACACACCCACAGGTACACACCCACAGGTACACACACACACACAGGTAAACCCACACACACACACACAGTTACACGCACACACACAGGTAAACCCCCACACACACAGGTAAACCCACACACACACAGGTACACACACACACAGGTAAACCCACACACACACAGGTAAACCCACACACACACACAGGTACACACACACACACACACACACAGGTAAACCCACACACACACACAGGTAAACCCACACACACACAGGTACACACACACAGGTACACACACAGGTAAACCCACACACACACAGGTAAACCCACACACACACACAGGTATACACACACACACACACACACAGGTAAACCCACACACACACAGGTAAACCCACACACACACAGGTACACACACACAGGTACACACACACACACACAGGTAAACCCACACACACACAGGTAAACCCACACACACAGGTAAACCCACACACACAGGTACACACACACACACACACAGGTAAACCCACACACACACAGGTAAACCCACACACACACAGGTACACACACACACACACACAGGTAAACCCACACACACACACACACAGGTAAACCCCCACACACACAGGTAAACCCACACACACACACAGGTAAACCCACACACACACAGGTACACACACACACACACAGGTACACGCACACACACAGGTAAACCCCCACACACACAGGTAAACCCACACACAGGTACACACACACACACACAGGTACACACACACACACACACAGGTACACGCACACACACAGGTACACACACACACACACAGGTAAACCCACACACACACAGGTACACACACACACACACAGGTAAACCCCCACACACACAGGTAAACCCACACACACACACACACAGGTACACACACACACACACACACACAGGTAAACCCCCACACACACAGGTAAACCCACACACACACATAGGTAAACCCCGACACACACAGGTACATGCACACACATAGGTACACACACACACACACAGGTAAACCCACACACACACAGGTACACACACACACACAGGTAAACCCACACACACACACACAGGTACACACACAGGTAAACCCACACACACACAGGTACACACACACACACAGTTACACGCACACACACAGGTAAACCCCCACACACACAGGTAAACCCCCACACACACAGGTACACACACACACACAGGTACACACACACACACAGGTAAACCCACACACACACACAGGTAAACCCCCACACACACAGGTAAACCCACACACACACACAGGTAAACCCCCACACACACAGGTAAACCCCCACACACACACACACACAGGTAAACCCCACACACACAGGTACACACACACACACAGGTAAACCCCCACACACAGGTAATCCCACACACACACACACACAGGTCCCCACACACAGGTGCACACACACAGTACACACACACACAGGTGAACCCCCACACACAGGCCCACACACACACACACACACACACACACACACACACACAACCCCCACACACTGGTTACACACACACACACACACCCACAGGTACACCCCCACACACACAGGTACGCACACACACAGGTGGCCACACACACAGGTAACCCCACACACACAGGTAAACCACACACACACACACACACACAGGTAAACCCCCACACACACACCACACACACACAGGTGCACACACACACACACACACACACAGGTAACCCCACACACACACACACACACACACACACACACAGGTAAGCCCCACACACACACACACACACACACAGGCACACACACACACAGTCACACACACACACACACAGGTAAACCCCCACACACACAGGTAAACCCACACACACACAGGTAAACCCCCACACACACAGGTACACACACACACACAGGTAAACCCCCACACAGGTAAACCCCCACACACACAGGTACACACACACACACAGGTAAACCCCCACACACACAGGTACACACACACACACAGGTAAACCCACACACACAGGTAAACCCCCACACACACAGGTACACACACAGGTGCAGTAACCCAGGTGGTGTCTCTCAGTGAAGTACGAGGCTCCGGGTGACGTCTCCTTCTCCTGGTTTAAAAACAACCTGAACCTGAAATGGACCGCAGCAGAGAAGCTTCCGGCCAGCGCCGAGGTCTGCTTCAGACGGGACGGGATCCGATCAGAACCATGGAGACAGGTGAGGCTGCTGTTACCATAGAGACAGGTGAGGCTGCTGTTACCATGGAGACAGTTGAGGCTGCTGTTGTGTGAGTTGTTGTTCGACTCTAACATGTTTACTTGTTGTCCTAGTTGCACTTTCAGAATACAACAAACACCAGCAGGACCTCGTTAATGTGTGAGTCAACCCCACTTCATATTGTTCTACAGTCACGGATCAGAACCTGCTGGTTCTACTGGTTCTAGTGGTTCTACTGGTTCTGCTGGTTCTACTGGTTCTACTGGTGCTGCTGGTGCTGCTGGTTCTACTGGTTCTAGTGGTTCTCGTGGTTCTGCTGGTTCTACTGGTTCTAGTGGTGCTGCTGGTTCTGCTGGTTCTGATGGTTCTGCTGGTTCTGCTGGTTCCAGTCTCCTCAGTATTTCTGTGACTGAAGCTTTTGGACTTGTTGTTCTTGAGACGCAGAAAACAACAAACAAGGTCAGTAAATGTAAACACGTTGTTTGTGTTCTCCAGGCCACGTTGTGGTTCCGAACCTGCTGCAGGACTCAGTGTACCAGGTCCAGGTCCGGCATCGGTCCGCTGGGGCCAAGAACCCCCTGTGGAGCCCCTGGTCGGAGGTGCTGACGGTTCCTGCAGGTGAAGCTCAGGTTTCATGTTATTGATGAGCTCCAAATCCAGAAGTTAAGAACTCAACTTCATAAACTGAGACGCATGAATATGATCAATAAGAACACCTGACCTCACCTGAGGACACGTGATTATTGATTACACTCCAACACACTTATTATGATCTGATCAATACAACACTTTATTATGATCTGATCAATACAACACTTTATTATGATCTGATCAATACAACACTTTATTATGATCTGATCAATACAACACTTTATTATGATCTGATCAATAATCTGAGTTTTACTGCAGAGCTTCAACACAAACCTGAAGTCACCATGACGACCAGACTTCTGAACGGCACTCGAGAGGTGACGCTCACCTGGAAGGTAACGGGGCGCTTCACGGTTACTATGGTTACTATGGTTACCATGGTTACTATGGTAACTATGGTTACCATGGTAACTATGGTTACTATGGTTATTAAGGTTAGTTTAAGTCAGGTCATGTTAGGTTAAGTCAGGTTAAGTCAGGTTAGGTTAGGTCAGGTTAAGTCAGGTTAGGTTAAGTCAGGTCAGGTTAAGTCAGGTCAGGTTAAGTTAAGTCAGGTCAGGTTAAGTCAGGTTAAGTTAAGTCGGGTTAAGTCAGGTCAGGTTAAATCAGGTCAGGTTTAGTCAGGTTAAGTCAGGTCAGGTTAAATCAGGTTAAGTCAGGTCAGGTTAAATCAGGTCAGGTTAAGTCAGGTCAGGTCAAGTCAGGTCAAGTCAGGTTAAGTCAGGTCAAGTCAGGTTAAGTCAGGTCAGGTCAGGTCAAGTCAGGTCAAGTCAGGTCAGGTCAAGTCAGGTCAGGTCAAGTCAGGTCAGGTCAAGTCAGGTCAAGTCAGGTCAGGTCAGGTCAGGTCAAGTCAGGTCAAGTCAGGTTAAGTCAGGTCAGGTTAAGTCAGGTCAGGTCAAGTCAGGTCTGGTCAAGTCAGGTCAGGTCAGGTCAGGTCAGGTCAGGTCAGGTCAGGTCAGCCAAGTCAGCCAAGGTCAACGTCAGGGC
>NC_079392.1:837712-927712 GCF_029220125.1 Pseudoliparis swirei | reverse complement strand
GAGAAGACGGGGAACGGTACCGCACCTCAGCTTCCTGTAGGACATGAGACCATGGCCTCAGCTTCCTGGAGGAGACCATGGCCTCAGCTTCCTGTAGGACATGAGACCATGGCCTCAGCTTCATGTAGGACATGAGACCATGGCCTCAGCTTCATGTAGGACATGAGACCATGGCCTCAGCTTCCTGGAGGAGACCATGGCCTCAGCTTCCTGGAGGAGACCATGGCCTCAGCTTCCTATGGGACATGAGACCATGGCCTCAGCTTCCTGTAGGACATGAGACCATGGCCTCAGCTTCCTGGAGGAGACCATGGCCTCAGCTTCATGTAGGACATGAGACCATGGCCTCAGCTTCCTGTAGGAGACCATGGCCTCAGCTTCCTGGAGGAGACCATGGCCTCAGCTTCCTGGAGGAGACCATGGCCTCAGCTTCCTGTAGGACATGAGACCATGGCCTCAGCTTCCTGGAGGAGACCATGGCCTCAGCTTCCTGTAGGACATGAGACCATGGCCTCAGCTTCCTGTAGGACATGAGACCATGGCCTCAGCTTCCTGGAGGAGACCATGGCCTCAGCTTCATGTAGGACATGAGACCATGGCCTCAGCTTCCTGTAGGAGACCATGGCCTCAGCTTCCTGGAGGAGACCATGGCCTCAGCTTCCTGGAGGAGACCATGGCCTCAGCTTCCTGGAGGAGACCATGGCCTCAGCTTCCTGTAGGACATGAGACCATGGCCTCAGCTTCCTGTAGGACATGAGACCATGGCCTCAGCTTCCTGTAGGAGACCATGGCCTCAGCTTCCTGTAGGACATGAGACCATGGCCTCAGCTTCCTGGAGGAGACCATGGCCTCAGCTTCCTGTAGGACATGAGACCATGGCCTCAGCTTCCTGGAGGAGACCATGGCCTCAGCTTCATGTAGGACATGAGACCATGGCCTCAGCTTCCTGTAGGAGACCATGGCCTCAGCTTCCTGTAGGACATGAGACCATGGCCTCAGCTTCCTGGAGGAGACCATGGCCTCAGCTTCCTGTAGGACATGAGACCATGGCCTCAGCTTCCTGGAGGAGACCATGGCCTCAGCTTCATGTAGGACATGAGACCATGGCCTCAGCTTCCTGGAGGAGACCATGGCCTCAGCTTCCTGTAGGACATGAGACCATGGCCTCAGCTTCCTGGAGGAGACCATGGCCTCAGCTTCATGTAGGACATGAGACCATGGCCTCAGCTTCCTGTAGGACATGAGACCATGGCCTCAGCTTCCTGGAGGAGACCATGGCCTCAGCTTCCTGGAGGAGACCATGGCCTCAGCTTCCTGGAGGAGACCATGGCCTCAGCTTCCTGTAGGAGACCATGGTCTCAGCTTCCTGGAGGAGACCATGGCCTCAGCTTCCTGTAGGACATGAGACCATGGTCTCAGCTTCCTGTAGGACATGAGACCATGGCCTCAGCTTCCTGTAGGAGACCATGGCCTCAGCTTCCTGTAGGAAACCATGGCCTCAGCTTCCTGTAGGAGACCATGGCCTCAGCATCCTGTCGGAGACCATGGCCTCAGCTTCCTGTAGGAGACCATGGCCTCAGCTTCCTGTAGGACATGAGACCATGGCCTCAGCTTCCTGTAGGAGACCATGGTCTCAGCTTCCTGTAGGAGACCATGGCCTCAGCTTCCTGTAGGAGACCATGGCCTCAGCTTCCTGTAGGACATGAGACCATGGCCTCAGCTTCCTGTAGGAGACCATGGCCTCAGCTTCCTGTAGGACATGAGACCATGGCCTCAGCTTCCTGTAGGAGACCATGGCCTCAGCTTCCTGTAGGAAACCATGGCCTCAGCTTCCTGTAGGACATGAGACCATGGCCTCAGCTTCCTGGAGGAGACCATGGCCTCAGCTTCCTGGAGGAGACCATGGCCTCAGCTTCCTATGGGACATGAGACCATGGCCTCAGCTTCCTGTAGGACATGAGACCATGGCCTCAGCTTCCTGGAGGAGACCATGGCCTCAGCTTCCTGTAGGACATGAGACCATGGCCTCAGCTTCCTGTAGGACATGAGACCATGGCCTCAGCTTCCTGGAGGAGACCATGGCCTCAGCTTCATGTAGGACATGAGACCATGGCCTCAGCTTCCTGTAGGAGACCATGGCCTCAGCTTCCTGGAGGAGACCATGGCCTCAGCTTCCTGGAGGAGACCATGGCCTCAGCTTCCTGGAGGAGACCATGGCCTCAGCTTCCTGTAGGACATGAGACCATGGCCTCAGCTTCCTGTAGGAGACCATGGCCTCAGCTTCCTGTAGGACATGAGACCATGGCCTCAGCTTCCTGGAGGAGACCATGGCCTCAGCTTCCTGTAGGACATGAGACCATGGCCTCAGCTTCCTGGAGGAGACCATGGCCTCAGCTTCCTGTAGGACATGAGACCATGGCCTCAGCTTCATGTAGGACATGAGACCATGGCCTCAGCTTCCTGTAGGAGACCATGGCCTCAGCTTCCTGTAGGACATGAGACCATGGCCTCAGCTTCCTGGAGGACATGAGACCATGGCCTCAGCTTCCTGGAGGAGACCATGGCCTCAGCTCATGTGGACATGAGACCATGGCCTCAGCTTCCTGTAGGACATGAGACCATGGCCTCAGCTTCCTGGAGGAGACCATGGCCTCAGCTTCATGTAGGACATGAGACCATGGCCTCAGCTTCCTGGAGGAGACCATGGCCTCAGCTTCCTGTAGGACATGAGACCATGGCCTCAGCTTCCTGGAGGAGACCATGGCCTCAGCTTCATGTAGGACATGAGACCATGGCCTCAGCTTCCTGTAGGAAACCATGGCCTCAGCTTCCTGTAGGACATGAGACCATGGCCTCAGCTTCATGTTGGACATGAGACCATGGCCTCAGCTTCCTGTAGGACATGAGACCATGGCCTCAGCTTCCTGTAGGAGACCATGGCCTCAGCTTCCTGGAGGAGACCATGGCCTCAGCTTCCTGGAGGAGACCATGGCCTCAGCTTCCTGGAGGAGACCATGGCCTCAGCTTCCTGTAGGAGACCATGGTCTCAGCTTCCTGGAGGAGACCATGGCCTCAGCTTCCTGTAGGACATGAGACCATGGTCTCAGCTTCCTGTAGGACATGAGACCATGGCCTCAGCTTCCTGTAGGAGACCATGGCCTCAGCTTCCTGTAGGAAACCATGGCCTCAGCTTCCTGTAGGAGACCATGGCCTCAGCTTCCTGGAGGAGACCATGGTCTCAGCTTCCTGTCGGAGACCATGGCCTCAGCTTCCTGGAGGAGACCATGGCCTCAGCTTCCTGTAGGACATGAGACCATGGCCTCAGCTTCCTGGAGGAGACCATGGCCTCAGCTTCCTGTAGGACATGAGACCATGGCCTCAGCTTCCTGGAGGAGACCATGGCCTCAGCTTCATGTAGGACATGAGACCATGGCCTCAGCTTCCTGGAGGAGACCATGGCCTCAGCTTCCTGTAGGACATGAGACCATGGCCTCAGCTTCCTGGAGGAGACCATGGCCTCAGCTTCATGTAGGACATGAGACCATGGCCTCAGCTTCATGTAGGACATGAGACCATGGCCTCAGCTTCCTGTAGGAGACCATGGCCTCAGCTTCCTGGAGGAGACCATGGCCTCAGCTTCCTGGAGGAGACCATGGCCTCAGCTTCCTGTAGGAGACCATGGTCTCAGCTTCCTGGAGGAGACCATGGCCTCAGCTTCCTGTAGGACATGAGACCATGGTCTCAGCTTCCTGTAGGACATGAGACCATGGCCTCAGCTTCCTGTAGGAGACCATGGCCTCAGCTTCCTGTAGGAAACCATGGCCTCAGCTTCCTGTAGGAGACCATGGCCTCAGCTTCCTGTCGGAGACCATGGCCTCAGCTTCCTGTAGGAGACCATGGCCTCAGCTTCCTGTAGGACATGAGACCATGGCCTCAGCTTCCTGTAGGAGACCATGGCCTCAGCTTCATGTAGGACATGAGACCATGGCCTCAGCTTCCTGTAGGAGACCATGGCCTCAGCTTCCTGTAGGACATGAGACCATGGCCTCAGCTTCCTGTAGGAGACCATGGCCTCAGCTTCCTGGACATGAGACCATGGCCTCAGCTTCCTGTAGGAGACCATGGCCTCAGCTTCCTGTAGGAAACCATGGCCTCAGCTTCCTGTAGGACATGAGACCATGGCCTCAGCTTCCTGGAGGAGACCATGGCCTCAGCTTCCTGGAGGAGACCATGGCCTCAGCTTCCTATGGGACATGAGACCATGGCCTCAGCTTCCTGTAGGACATGAGACCATGGCCTCAGCTTCCTGGAGGAGACCATGGCCTCAGCTTCCTGTAGGACATGAGACCATGGCCTCAGCTTCCTGTAGGACATGAGACCATGGCCTCAGCTTCCTGGAGGAGACCATGGCCTCAGCTTCATGTAGGACATGAGACCATGGCCTCAGCTTCCTGTAGGAGACCATGGCCTCAGCTTCCTGGAGGAGACCATGGCCTCAGCTTCCTGGAGGAGACCATGGCCTCAGCTTCCTGTAGGACATGAGACCATGGCCTCAGCTTCCTGTAGGAGACCATGGCCTCAGCTTCCTGTAGGACATGAGACCATGGCCTCAGCTTCCTGGAGGAGACCATGGCCTCAGCTTCCTGTAGGACATGAGACCATGGCCTCAGCTTCCTGGAGGAGACCATGGCCTCAGCTTCCTGTAGGACATGAGACCATGGCCTCAGCTTCATGTAGGACATGAGACCATGGCCTCAGCTTCCTGTAGGAGACCATGGCCTCAGCTTCCTGTAGGACATGAGACCATGGCCTCAGCTTCCTGGAGGACATGAGACCATGGCCTCAGCTTCCTGGAGGAGACCATGGCCTCAGCTTCATGTAGGACATGAGACCATGGCCTCAGCTTCCTGTAGGACATGAGACCATGGCCTCAGCTTCCTGGAGGAGACCATGGCCTCAGCTTCATGTAGGACATGAGACCATGGCCTCAGCTTCCTGGAGGAGACCATGGCCTCAGCTTCCTGTAGGACATGAGACCATGGCCTCAGCTTCCTGGAGGAGACCATGGCCTCAGCTTCATGTAGGACATGAGACCATGGCCTCAGCTTCCTGTAGGAAACCATGGCCTCAGCTTCCTGTAGGACATGAGACCATGGCCTCAGCTTCATGTTGGACATGAGACCATGGCCTCAGCTTCCTGTAGGACATGAGACCATGGCCTCAGCTTCCTGTAGGAGACCATGGCCTCAGCTTCCTGTAGGAGACCATGGCCTCAGCTTCCTGGAGGAGACCATGGCCTCAGCTTCCTGGAGGAGACCATGGCCTCAGCTTCCTGGAGGAGACCATGGCCTCAGCTTCCTGTAGGACATGAGACCATGGTCTCAGCTACCTGTAGGACATGAGACCATGGCCTCAGCTTCCCCAGAACATGGCCTCAGCTTCCTGTAGGAGACCATGGCCTCAGCTTCCTGGAGGAGACCATGGTCTCAGCTTCCTGTCGGAGACCATGGCCTCAGCTTCCTGGAGGAGACCATGGCCTCAGCTTCCTGTAGGACATGAGACCATGGCCTCAGCTTCCTGTAGGAATCCATGGCCTCAGCTTCCTGTAGGAGACCATGGTCTCAGCTTCCTGTAGGAGACCATGGCCTCAGCTTCCTGTAGGAGACCATGGCCTCAGCTTCCTGTAGGACATGAGACCATGGCCTCAGCTTCCTGGAGGAGACCATGGCCTCAGCTTCCTGTAGGACATGAGACCATGGCCTCAGCTTCCTGTAGGAAACTATGGCCTCAGCTTCCTGTAGGACATGAGACCATGGCCTCAGCTTCCTGTAGGAGACCATGGCCTCAGCTTCCTGTTGGAAACCATGGCCTCAGCTTCCTGTAGGACATGAGACCATGGCCTCAGCTTCCTGGAGGAGACCATGGCCTCAGCTTCCTGTAGGACATGAGACCATGGCCTCAGCTTCCTGTAGGAAACCATGGCCTCAGCTTCCTGTAGGAAACCATGGCCTCAGCTTCCTGTAGGAGACCATGGCCTCAGCTTCCTGTAGGAGACCATGGCCTCAGCTTCCTGTAGGAGACCATGGCCTCAGCTTCCTGTAGGACATGAGACCATGGTCTCAGCTTCCTGTAGGACATGAGACCATGGCCTCAGCTTCCTGTAGGAGACCATGGCCTCAGCTTCCTGTAGGAAACCATGGCCTCAGCTTCCTGTAGGAGACCATGGCCTCAGCTTCCTGTAGGAGACCATGGCCTCAGCTTCCTGTAGGAGACCATGGCCTCAGCTTCCTGTAGGAGACCATGGCCTCAGCTTCCTGTAGGAAACCATGGCCTCAGCTTCCTGTAGGAGACCATGGCCTCAGCTTCCTGTAGGAGACCATGGCCTCAGCTTCCTGTAGGAGACCATGGCCTCAGCTTCCTGTAGGAAACCATGGCCTCAGCTTCCTGTAGGAGACCATGGCCTCAGCTTCCTGTAGGACATGAGACCATAGCCTCAGCTTCCTGTAGGACATGTGTGGTGAACTGGACTCTTGTCTCCTTGTCCTCAGTGTGGTGGATCCTGGGTCTGCTGAGTCTGTTCTTCCTCCTCACGACGATGTGCACCTGCATCCTGAAGAGGTAGAGCTCACCTTAGTTTGAGTTTAGTTTGAGTTCAGTTTTGATTTTAGTTTGAGTTTGTTTAAGTTTGTTTGAGTTTAGTTTGATTTTAGTTTGAGTTTAGTTTGAGTTTGTTTAAGTTTGTTTGAGTTTAGTTTGAGTTTGTTTGTCTGCCTCAGAATCAGCAACAAGATCTTCCACCCGGTGCCGAAGCCGGTGTTTCCAGACTTCATCCTGAATCCTCCAGATAGTCAGGTGAGAAACTACGAGAGATGAATTACTATCTTCATGAAGCCTGGAGGGGGATCTTTAAAGGTTTAGAGGAATGTTCTCACCTTTAACATGTCATGTGATCGTGAAGTCATGTTTAACATGTTAATAAGTTCTTATGACCCTCAGCAGGAGTTCCTGGAGGGGAAGGAGGAGCTGGACGAGCTGACGCTGCACCAGTCGGTCCCCAAGCACCCGGAGGAGCTCCTCCTCCTCACGGGGGAGGAAGACGAGGGTGAAGAGGACCGGCTGGACATGTCCGACGAGGAGAGCCACAGCTCAGAGGACCCGAAGAGCTCCAGAGGAGACGAGACGGACCTGGAACAAGTGGACAACGAGATCGCCATGTTGATCTACAGGAACGGACTGGTGTTCGACCTGAAGACGGACGAGTCCTAGGAAGAAGAGTCCTAAGAAGAAGAGTCCTAAGAAGTGTCTTAAGATGAGTCCTTAGAAGAAGAGTCTCAAGAAGAGTCTTAAGATGAGTCCGAAGAAGAAGAGAAGAGTCTTAAGACCGTCTCTTCTTGAGACTATTCTTGAGACGGATGAGTCTTAAGAAGGGTCTCAAGAATCCGTCTTAAGACTCTTCTTGAGACTCTTCTTGAGACTCTTCTTGAGACTCTTCTTGAGACTCTTCTTGAGACTCTTCTTGAGACTCTTCTTGAGACTCTTCTTGAGACTCGTCTTAAGACTCTTCTTGAGACTCTTCTTGAGACTCTTCTTAAGACTCTTCTTGAGACTCGTCTTAAGACTCTTCTTGAGACTCTTCTTGAGACTCGTCTTGAGACTCGTCTTAAGACTCTTCTTAAGACTCTTCTTGAGACTCTTCTTGAGACACTTCTTAAGAGGTTATCTTAAGATTGATTTAAATGAGTTTAACTTCCTCACAGCACGTTTATACTGCAGACTTTGAACATGTCTTTATCATGTTAGGTGAAAAGAGATAAATAATTTACTAAAGAGGAAAATATGTGTCTGATGAATTCTTCCAGCGATCTTTCCCTCAATGTTTTTTTTAAGGATTTTATTTTTTCTTATTGAGATGTTAGACAAAAAGATTCTGAACAACTGTTTGATGGATCGTCTTGAAGTTCCTCTGCAAACCAAACACCTCAGAGTTCCTGCCATGGCCTCAAAAGGAAGTACCACACACGGTGACAGGAAGTACCAGACACTGTGACAGGAAGTACCACACACGGTGACAGGAAGTACCAGACACGGTGACAGGAAGTACCAGACACGGTGACAGGAAGTGGTCACACAGAGCCAACGACCTGAAAACTAGAGCGTGTCAAAGTGAAACTGATGACTCAGCAGACTTCTGAGGTGTTCCACTTCGTTTGGAGCGATGACGTTGATCAGAGACCTGAAGACAGAGATGTTCCCACCGCGGTCACATGTCTCCAGAGCTGCTTCCTGTTTGGTTTGTAGCTGCTTCCTGTTTGTTGTCTCGTTGAATCCCTCACTAGCAAGATGAAGATCATCGACCACAGACAGCTATCTAAAATATGATAACGTGTTAAATACTATGAGCCGATACCACAGAGTGTGTGTGTGTGTTACACTAAGGACTTGATAAGGACTTTGAGTTTACAGAACTTATTTAATTAACTTGTATTTGTATTCCTACTCAACCGTTAAATCATGTGAGAGATTTTATATTAATGCTGTTCCTCTCTTTAAATAAATAGCAAAGATTAAAAAATCCTTTAAAAATAGTTATTTCATAAATATTCAATCACATATAAGTGTAAGTTTAAAACATATTTCACAAGAGGGAACATCACTAGAAAAGGTTGAGAACCACGTCGCTCTATAAGTGGTTTTATTACGTGTTGTAACACAGGTTGTCCAACAGGGGGCAGAGTAGATGCCGCTGCTCACAGTCATTGGAGTCAGAATTATCAGTTTTTGACTCATAATCATCGAGAAAAGTGTCATTTTGGATTGTACATCCATTTATACATCCATATATGTATGCATTTAATAATTGTCATCGTGTCATCCCTTAAGAACATGCTGCGCAAGTGTGCATTTTCTACCTGTGAGGCGAGACTACTGACTACTTGGATCCTGCTAAGTATCTTCTTTAAACTAGTTTTATCTGCTAAAGTTACTGTTGTATTTGTTGTTTAATGCTGCTAGATTGTTAGTCTGTCCTGTTTGAAGGAGTTGTTTTGGTAGAGAGGTGTGTCCTGTGTTCCGACACCTGAATCTTCACTGATTGGACGAGCGATCATCACCTGGTTTCTATTGAGTGTCATTTGAATACCAAAAGCCAAGGGGCGGTGTCAGCGGCTGGAGGTAATGGCACTAACTTGGGCTCATAACGGATGGGGTTTTTCGCGTCAGCTGTAAGCGTCAGCGTGACTCATAGACTCTTCGAAGACTCGGAGGACAAAGACATAGGAGTCTTCCGTTGAGTCGAGACTCGGAGGACAAAGACATAAGGGTCTTCCGTTGGAGTCGAGACTCGGGCAAGACATAGACATAGGGTCTTCCGTTGGAGTAGACATAGGGTCTTCCGTTGGAGTCGAGACTAGGACAAAGACATAGGAGTCTTCCGTTGGAGTCGAGACTCGGAGGGCAAAGACATGAGTCTTCCGTTCAAAGACATAGGAGTCTTCCGTTGGAGTCGAGACTGAGAGGCAAAGACATAGGGTCTTCCGTTGGAGTCGAGACTCGGAGGGCAAAGACATAGGAGTCTTCCGTTGGAGTCGAGACTCGGAGGGCAAAGACATAGGAGTCTTCCGTTGGAGTCGAGACTCGGAGGGCAAAGACATAGGAGTCTTCCGTTGGAGTCGAGACTCGGAGGGCAAAGACATAGGAGTCTTCCGTTGGAGTCGAGACTTCCGTTGGGTCGAGACTGGAGGACAAGGAGTCTTCGAGGCAAAGACATTCTTCCACATAGGAGTCTTCCGTGGAGTCGAGACTCGGAGGACAAAGACAAGACAGGGAGTCTTCCGTTGGAGTCGAGACTCGGAGGACAAGTCTTCCTGGGGTCGAGACTGAGGACAAAGACATAGGAGTCTCCGTTGAGTCTAGACTGAGGGCAAAGACATAGGAGTCTTCCGCTGTAGACTCGGAGGACAAAGACATAGGAGTCTTCCGCTGAGCAAAGACATAGGAGTCTTCCGTTGGAGTCGAGACTCGGAGGACATAGGAGTCTTCCGAGTCTTCCGTTGGGTCGAGACTACATAGGAGTCTACTCGGAGGACAAAGACAGGAGTCTTCCGCTGAGAGACCGGAGGACAAAGAGAGTCTTCCTGGAGTCGAGACTGGAGGACAAAGACATAGGAGTCTTCCGTTGGAGTCGAGACTCGGAGGACAAGACATGGTCTTCCGTTGGTGAGACTCGGAGGACAAAGACATAGGAGTCTTCCGTTGGAGCCGAGACTGGAGGACAAAGACATAGGAGTCTCCTGTTTAGACTGAGGACAAATAGAGTCTTCCGCTGGAGTCGGAGACTTAGAGGACAAAGACATCCGTTGGAGTCGAGACTCGGAGGACAAAGACAGGGTCTTCCGTTGGAGTCGAGACTCGGAGGACAAAGACATAGAGTCTTCGAGGACAAAGACACAGGAGTCTTCCTCGAGACCGAGGACAAAGAAGGACAAAGACATAGGAGTCTTCCGTTGGAGTCGAGACTCGGAGGACAAAGACATCGGAGTCTTCCGTTGGAGTCTTCGTGGCTGAGCATTTCCCCATTTAGTGAATATGTGTGTCTTTTCCATACCTGTGCGTATCTCTACTCGTAGTTCCTATAGGACTCGTTCATTCATGGACCGGAACCCCTCCTCTGTTATCCTTCCTACCCGTTCTACTCACACCCAGCACCTGGTCACGGGAGGCCTCTGGAACTGTCAGTCAGCCAACCGCAAGGCCGGTTTCATCTCTTTGCCATGGAGCAGTCGCTTGACTTCCTGTCTCACTGAGACCTACAACACATCTACCCCGGCTGCTCTCCTCTGCCTTCTCCTTCAGCCACACACCCAGACCCTCTGGTCGGGGTGGAGCTCCAGGTTTACTCATCTCACCCACATGGTGTTTCTCTCCCTGCTCGCTTCCACTCTTTATCCCACTGACTTTTGAGTTCCATGCTAGTGAGTTTTGCTAGTGAGAGTGTGCTCACCTGTGTGTGCGGATGTGTCGGCGCGTATCACGGCAGGCGAGATGCTGTTATGGGGCTGGCGGCGCTGGGCTTGGCCCCAGAGGAGTGAAGCAGCGACATGTAGACATTAGAACACCTCAGACAGCAGCTTGCTGTTACGTGCGCCTGCTGCCAGTCTGACTCCGCTGTTTTGGGTGAATGACGTCACGTGCGACCTGGAGGTGTTAACCACTTGTGTGCCAAATCTTTTTTTAGTTTTTTTTAAATTAACATTCGGGGCTAATTAAAAAACATCCGGGGCTTTAGCCCCGGATGTTTTTTAGCCTAGGGACGCCACTGCTCTGCACCTGTGCGCCGCAACATTCACACCCTCTGTCCTCCTCTCTGGCCTCCTCTGTCCTCCTCTCTGGCCTCCTCCCTGGCCTCCTCTGTCCTCCTCTCTGGCCTCCTCTGTCTTATCTGCTCTCCCCTCAACTGACTGCTTCTCACTCATGCAGCCTAACTCTGCCACAGACACTCTCCTCTCTTCCCTGTCTTCATCTCTTGATTCTCTTTGTCCTTTTAAGACACGACCGGTTCGGAAATCCTCTCCTCTCCTCATTCTCTACCTCTATATCTGCAGCCAAAAGCTCGTTCTACCTGACCAAAATTCAGTCTTCCTTCTCTAACCCCCAAACTCCGATTCATCTTTTCCAACCTCCTTGATCCCCCCTGGCCCCCTCCTCCTTCCACCCTTCTGCCACTTTGTCGACTACTTTACAAACAAGATGGACGACATCCGCTCCTCCTTTACAAATCCATCTTCTATCACCTCACCAACACCAACTTCTTCATCCCCCTCTCTTTCCTCTTTCATCCCCTTGTCTCCCAATCAAGTTCTCAGCTTGACCTCCGCTGACCGACCACCTGCGCCCTTGACCCCGTCTCCCATTCTCCAGGCTATTGCTCCTGACCTTCTGACCTTCCTCACCCATCTTATTAACAGCTCCCTCTCAACTGGCTGTTTCCCTCTGAAGGAGGAGAGTCAACCCTCTCCTGAAGAAACCACATCGACCCGTCTGGAGGCAGCAACTACAGACCGGTCTCTCTTCTTCCTTTTCTCTTCAAAACTCTGGAGCGAGCTCTCTTGAGCCAAGTGTCCTCCTGTCTCCACAGTAACAGCCTTCTTGACCCTCACCAGTCTGGATTCAAGGCCGGCCACTCGACAGAGACTGCCCTCCTTGCTGAGCAGCTTCACTCTGCTAGAGCATCCTCTCTCTCCTCTGTCCTTATCCTTCACTCTGCTAGAGCATCCTCTCTCCTTCACTCTGCTAGAGCATCCTCTCTCTCCTCTGTCCTTATCCTTCACTCTGCTAGAGCATCCTCTCTCCTTCATTCTGCTAGAGCATCCTCTCTCTCCTCTGTCCTTATCCTTCACTCTGCTAGAGCAGCCTCTCTCCTCTGTCCTTATCCTTCACTCTGCTAGAGCATCCTCTCTCCTTCATTCTGCTAGAGCAGCCTCTCTCTCTCCTCTGTCCTTATCCTTCTCGACCTTTCTGCAGCATTTGACACCGTGAACCACCAGATCCTTATCTCTTCTCTTCAGGACCTGGGATCTCAGGCACTGCACTCGCTCTTTTCTCTTCCTACCTTAAAGACCGCACTTACCGGGTAACGTGGAGAGGATCTGTGTCTGATCCTTGTCCTCTCACCTCACTATGGGGTCCCTCAAGGCTCCGTCCTGGGTCCTCTCCTCTCTCCGTCCTGGGTCCCTCTCCCTCTTCCTCTCTATGGGGTCCTCAGGCTTCGTCCTGGGTCCTCCTCTTCCTCTCACTACTGGGGTTCCTCGGCTCCGTCCTGGGTCCCTCCTCTTCCTCTCACTATGGGGTTCCTCAAGGCTCCGTCCTGGGTCCCTCCTCTTCCTCTCACTATGGGGTTCCTCAAGGCTCCGTCCTGGGTCCCTCCTCTTCCTCTCACTATGGGGTCCTCAAGGCCCGTCCTGGGTCCCTCCTCTTCCTCTCACTATGGGGTTCCTCAGGCTCCGTCCTGGGTCCCTCCTCTTCCTCTCACTATGGGGTCCTCAAGGCCCCTCCTCTTCCTCTCACTATGGATTTATAAAGGCTCGTCCTGGGTCCCTCCTCTTCCTCTCACTACACTCAAAGGCTCCGTCCTGGGTCCCCTCCTCTTTCCTCTCACTATCACTATGGGGATTCCTCAGGCTCCAGTCTGGGTCCCCTCCTCTTCCTCTCATATAGATTCCTCAAGGCTCATCCTGGGTCCCCTCCTCTTCCTCTCACTACTGGGGTTCCTCAAGGCTCCGTCCTGGGTCCCTCCTCTTCCTCTCACTACTGGGGTTCCTCCAAGGCTCCGTCCTGGGTCCTCCTCCCTCTCTCTATGGGGTTCCTCAGGGCTCGTCCTGGGTCCCTCCTCCTTCCCTCTCACTACTGGGGTTCCTCAAGGCTCGTCCTGGGTCCCTCCTCTTCCTCCTCACTACTGGGGTTCCTCAAGGCTCCGTCCTGGGTCCCTCCTCTTGCCTCTGGGGTTCCTCAGGGCTCCGTCTGGGTCCCCTCCTCTTCCTCTCACTGCCTGGGTCCCTCAAGGCTCGTCTGGGTCCCCTCCTCTTCCCTCACCTGGGTTCCTCAGGCTCAAATCCTGGAGTCCCCTCCTCACCTCTCATGCAAATTCTCTCGGCTCTGTCGTTTCGTTCGCATGGCTTCTCCTACATAGCTATGCCGATGACACCAACTGATCTTCTCGTTTCCACCGTCAAACGGTGGCGGCGAATCTGCCTGTCTGACCCATCTCGGTGGATGTCTGCTCACCCATCTGAAAATCAACCTGACAAGATGAGCTACTACTATTCCTTCCAGGGAAGGCTCCCCCACCGCTTGACTATTTCTACCTTCACCAGCTCTGTGTTGCCCGCCCCTGATGCCCAGGAACCTCGGGGTGACACTGGACAAAATTCAACAATGACCAACATCACTGTGACATCACTGTATCACTGTAGGTCCATGCTGCAGCATCAGGAAATCGGCCTCTTCCTTGCTCAGAAGGCGGCTGAGTTGGTCAGGCTCTGGTCAGCTCTGGTCGACAGTCAGAGCTCCTGGTCAGGTTCTGGTCCAGGCTCTGGTCCAGGTTCTGGTCATTCACGCCCCCCCCCCCCCCCCCCCCCCCCAAAAAAAAAAAAACCCCTCCCCCCTTTTCTCACTATGGGGCCCAAGGTGCCCTGGGTTTTTTCCCTCCACAGGGGCCCAAGGTGGGGCCCCTTTTTCCCTTTGGGGGTTTCAGGTCCCCGGGGCCCTCCTTTTCCCTACATGGGGCCCTCGGGTTTTTTTTCCCTTATAGGGGGTTAAAGGCCCGTTGGGTTTTTCCTCTCACTTGGGGCCCCAAGGGTGTCCGGGCCCCCTTCTTTCTAAAGGGGGCCCCCAACCCCGGGGCCCCCTTTTTATAGGGGTTAAGGGCCCTTGGGGTTCCTCTCCTCTTTTATTTCCTAAGGTTTTCCTGGGCCCCCCCTCTTTCCAAAGGCTGCCGGGGGGGGTTTTTTCCCTTTTTCAGGGGACTCTCCCCACCTAGTAAAACAAACCGATTTTTCTTTTCCCCCGGGAAAAGGGGTCGGAAACTCGCCTGTTTGCCGTTAGGGGGTTTTCCCACGGGTCCCTGGGACCACTTTTTTAAAACCCCCTTAACATTTCCTCGGGGCCCAAAATCGGGAAAAACCTCCATAAACCGGGGTTTCCAATTTGTACTCTTTCCATTTTGGCCCCAAGGGGCCCCCTCTGGCCAGGTTCTGGCCAAAACCCTTGCACTAAACTTTTGGCACCCGGGACCCTCAGACCAAATGACGCTGATGGTTTCGCCCCCGTTAAACCCCATTTTCCCCTTCACTGGTTATAAGATTTAAAAAACCTTTTTTGGGACCCCAGGGAGGCCCCGTCACACCGGGTTTCCCCCCCCCGATGCTGCGGAAACGAATCGTTCATTCCCTACCACCCCAAATTTTCTGTTGGCCCCCGGGGGGCGGGTAGACACGGCGGGAAGCCCCCTTTTCCCGGAGACCACACCCCGAAATTGGGAAAAAAAAGTTTGAAGGGCTCTTAAATGCAACAGGATTTTTATTCGCTTTTTGAGGTGTTTTTCCCTTTTTCGTTTTTTTGTTTGTTTTGGTTTGAAAGCAAAATTTTTGGTAAAAGGTCGAATGCATGTAATTATGTAATTAATGGTTTAGATTTTCCCTCAGTTTGGAAAGGTTAGATCTTTTTATTTTGTATATATATATACATATATATATGTCATCCTTTTACCACACTTGTACTCTCAAGATCGTTCCATGAAGTCACACGCTTTTGCTTCTTTATATGTACAACATTAAGGCAAGTGTCTCTTCCCTTTCTCCACCAGGGGCAGGGGCTCCCTGCTTTACTTTCAAAATACCCTCCTGTTCTCATAGCTCCGTTTTATTTCTTATATGTTCAAAACCCTTTCTTGTTATCTCTCAAACGTTCTAAGTGGTCTGTTCATCTTCTTCTCAATCCAGGCCTTTTTAAAAAACATTCTTACATCTCCTCTGTATTTTCCTTACATTTCAAGCTGACCTGGTCCCAACCCTCTATTTCTCAATGGTTCCTCAAATTGGGGAACTCCTTGTTCTAACCTCTTCTCCTTGAGCTGTTCCTCCTGTTTATCTTTTTCTTTTCCCCCTTTCGTGGGTTTTACCTTTTATCCATTCTCATGTTTTCTTGTTGATCAACTTATGACAGTTCCACAATTCTTCTGGGAACTTTTATTGACCTTATCCCATCTTCCTCTGGCCCCAAATGATCAGGAAACCTCCTAAACTGTCATTTATGCAATATACTCATTTAATCTATGGATCAACCCAAGGAGACTAACCCTCTCGACTTCAAGTTCTTAAGCTAAAACAGACACTGCAACTTATTGATGCTAAACTGAAGTTATTTGACCCCCTCAGGGACCAATGATTGCAGTGGTTTTTAAATGATTTTATCACATTCACGGAGACCACACTTTGATCTAAGTCGGCCCCTTCAACCTCCAGAGAGTACACGTTCTCTCCGGGATGCTGAAGACCATGGGTTGACTGATTGCCTCAGCCACACTACCGGTGAGTGGGTCTGTTAAGCCCTGCAGGGGCGGTCAACAACGGGCTTGAGCCATTTCCGTAATTTGGGTGAAAGGTTTGACCGCTCTTAATAATAGGTGAAGCAGAGTTAAAAGGGCTTTGTTTCTGTTGTTGTTTGATAGGTAAAGAAATTTGAAATATTGGTTTCAAGACCATGTGAATCTATGTAATTAAAGAATCGTTGAAACTTAATCTACTTTTTGAAAATTTTATTTTCCCATTTCAAAACTTCATTCAACCACTTTTCTTTTATTTTAAAAACCCTTTCCATTGACTTTTCGTAAACATTCTGCCCCCCTAATTTCTCTACCTTCCTTTCTCACCTCTTCTCTACCTTTTTTCTATACCTTCTAACTTTCTTACCTCCTCTAATTCTTCACCTTTCAAACCTCTTCTCTTTCCTACCTTTTTGTTCTTACCTTCTTTCCAACCTCCTCCCACCCATACCTTTCTCATCTCCTCTTTTACTCTTTTTAACCTTCACCACTCTTTGCTTTACCTTTACCTTTCTCTCTTTCTTTCATTTTCTAATACCTCTTATTTCTACTTTCCACCTTTTCCTCCCCTTTCTATTCCCTTTTTTTCTTTCGGGTTGAAACCCATAATTCATTGTTTCAAGATACCTTTAATTACTTATTTTAAAACAATTGTCTTACCACTTTATCCTGTACAACTAAACATTTCATTTTTAAAATTAAAAAGATTTACCCTGTGTTTGGGTTTCATTAAAATCTTCTATACCAAGTTCCCTTTTCTAATCTTCAAATTTAATACCTTTCAATAATGACAATCATCTTTCCACTTCCACTTTGGAATAGCACGCGCCTTTTGTAATCTGATTAATCAAGCGTGAACAAATAGTTTCAACATCGCCAGGAAATTTGAAGTTTCAACCTAGAATAAAGATTCTTTTCCTTATGCTGGACTCGTACGTCTGTTGTACAGCTGGGAAATGGTGTGTGTTTGATTGACCTGGGTTCAAAAAAACAGCCTGAATGTTACAAATAGGCAAAAGGATGAAAACCTGATAATGGAACAAATAAAAGGGTGCTTTCAGACCCAGCACCTTTGTGATGTAGGAAACTGTCTCACCTGTGGGTTTCTCCTCTCGGATGACACAACTTTTGCTTTTTACGGGATTCCCCACCATTTCTCCCAGTAACATTTCTCTCTCCTTTGAGTTCTATTTTCAAACATCTTTTTGTCCACTACGTTTCTTGCCACTTTCTCCCGGGAAAACCCCCCTTTGTGGGCTTTGTGTACACCAACATTTTGGCGTTACACTTTTAGTAAATTTTCAAGTAAAAAACCTCCTTTTTCCACCTTTGGTTCTCTGGACCTCCCGGAAAGGCCTAGATCCATGGAATGTTAGAAAAATTTTGGGACCCCCTTTTACCCTCTGGTTTAGTTATCTCCTTTAGTAGCGATTCAAAGAATTTGAAATTAATGATCTTTATTTCTAGAAAGATCCTCATGTTCTGTGTAATTCTTTGATTCTTGGTCTCTCTCAGAACGAGGTAATGTCTCTCTTTAGGTGGCGTTACCAGTGTCCAGGTACTTGTTTAGGTTCATTTTCAACCATTTCTTAGGGGGTTTAAAGTTTCTGGAAATAATGACCTGGTTTTTACCACTCTTTAGGAAGAACGACTTCTTCCCAGGCTGTGATCCCCATCCTAAGGTGACGGTCTTATTTCAGGTAGCTTCCAGCTCCAGGTTTGCGTTTATTCCTGGGAATAAATCTTTTCATTCTGGAAGTCTTAGGTTTCTAGGTGCCTTCAGGTTCTAGGTGCTCTCTCAGGTTCTGAGGTGACGCCTCTAGTTCTAGGTGGCCATCTCTCGGGTTCTAGGTGACGTCTCTCAGGTTCTAGGTGACGTCTCAGGTTCTAGGTGACGCCTCAGGTTCTAGGTAATGTCTCTCAGGTTCTGGTGACGCCTCTCAGGTTCTAGGTGTCTCTCAGGTTCTGTGCCTCTCAGGTTCTAGGTGACGTCTCTCAGGTTCTAGGTGACGTCTCTCAGGTTCTAGGTAATGTCTCTCAGGTTCTAGGTGACGTCTCTCAGGTTCTAGGTGACGTCTCTCAGGTTCTAGGTGACGTCTCTCAGGTTCTAGGTAATGTCTCTCAGGTTCTAGGTGACGTCTCTCAGGTTCTAGGTGACGTCTCTCAGGTTCTAGGTGACTCTCAGGTTCTAGGTGACGTCTCTCAGGTTCTAGGTAATGTTTCTCAGGTTCTAGGTGACGTCTCTCAGGTTCTGGTGTCTCTCAGGTTCTAGGTGACGTCTCTCAGGTTCTAGGTAATGTCTCTCAGGTTCTAGGTGACGTCTCTCAGGTTCTAGGTGACGTCTCTCAGGTTCTAGGTAATGTCTCTCTCCTGGTGACGTCTCAGGTTCTAGGTAATGTCTCTCAGGTTCTAGGTGACGTCTCTCAGGTTCTAGGTGATGTCTCTCAGGTTCTAGGTGACGTCTCTCTCCTGTGTCTCTCAGGTTCTAGGTGATGTCTCTCAGGTTCTAGGTAACGTCTCTCTCCCTGTGTCTCAGGTTCTAGGTGACGTCTCTCAGGTTCTAGGTAATGTCTCTCAGGTTCTAGGTGACGTCTCTCAGGTTCTAGGTGACGTCTCTCAGGTTCTAGGTAATGTCTCTCAGGTTCTAGGTGACGTCTCTCAGGTTCTAGGTGACGTCTCTCAGGTTCTAGGTAACGTCTCTCAGGTTCTAGGTGATGTCTCTCAGGTTCTAGGTGACGTCTCTCAGGTTCTAGGTAATGTCTCTCAGGTTCTAGGTGACGTCTCTCAGGTTCTAGGTAATGTCTCTCAGGTTCTAGGTGACTCTCAGGTTCTAGGTGACGTCTCTCAGGTTCTAGGTAATGTCTCTCAGGTTCTAGGTGACGTCTCTCAGGTTCTAGGTAATGTCTCTCAGGTTCTAGGTGACGTCTCTCAGGTTCTAGGTAATGTCTCTCAGGTTCTAGGTGACGTCTCTCAGGTTCTAGGTGACGTCTCTCAGGTTCTGTGTGTCTCAGGTTCTAGGTAACGTCTCTCAGGTTCTAGGTAACGTCTCTCTACCTATGTCTCAGGTTCTAGGTGACGTCTCTCAGGTTCTAGGTAACGTCTCTCAGGTTCTAGGTGACGTCTCTCAGGTTCTGGTAATGTTTCTCAGGTTCTAGGTGACGTCTCTCAGGTTCTCAGGTGACGTCTCTCAGGTTCTAGGTAACGTCTCTCAGGTTCTGGTGACATCTCAGGTTCTAGGTAATGTCTCTCAGGTTCTAGGTGACGTCTCTCAGGTTCTAGGTAATGTCTCTACCTGTGTCTCAGGTTCTAGGTGACGTCTCTCAGGTTCTAGGTAACGTCTCTCTCCCTGTGTCTCAGGTTCTAGGTGACGTCTCTCAGGTTCTAGGTAATGTCTCTCAGGTTCTAGGTGACGTCTCTCAGGTTCTAGGTGACGTCTCTCAGGTTCTAGGTAACGAGTCTCTCCCTGTGTCTCAGGTTCTAGGTAACGTCTCTCAGGTTCTAGGTAACGTCTCTCTACCTGTGTCTCAGGTTCTAGGTGACGTCTCTCAGGTTCTAGGTAACGTCTTTCTCCCTGTGTCTCAGGTTCTAGGTGACGTCTCTCAGGTTCTAGGTAACGTCTCTCTCCCTGTATCTCAGGTTCTAGGTGACATCTCTCAGGTTCTAGATAACGTCTCTCAGGTTCTAGATAACGTCTCTCAGGTTCTAGGTAACGTCTCTCTCCCTGTGTCTCAGGTTCTAGGTGACGTCTCTCAGGTTCTAGATAACGTCTCTCAGGTTCTAGATAACGTCTCTCAGGTTCTGTGTGTCTCAGGTTCTAGGTGACGTCTCAGGTTCTAGATAACGTCTCTCAGGTTCTAGGTAACGTCTCTCTCCCTGTCTCAGGTTCTAGGTGACGTCTCTCAGGTTCTAGGTAACGTCTCTCTCCCTGTGTCTCAGGTTCTAGGTGACGTCTCTCAGGTTCTAGGTAACGTCTCTCAGGTTCTAGGTGACATCTCAGGTTCTAGATAACGTCTCTCAGGTTCTAGGTAACGTCTCTCTCCCTGTGTCTCAGGTTCTAGGTGACGTCTCTCAGGTTCTAGGTAACGTCTCTCCCTGTGTCTCAGGTTCTAGGTGACGTCTCTCAGGTTCTAGGTAACGTCTCTCTCCCTGTCTCAGGTTCTAGGTGACGTCTCTCAGGTTCTAGATAACGTCTCTCAGGTTCTAGGTAACATCTCTCTCCCTGTGTCTCAGGTTCTAGGTAACGTCTCTCAGGTACAACGTAACGTCTCTCCTGTGTCTCAGGTACTAGGTGACGTCTCTCAGGTTCTAGGTAACGTCTCTCTCCCTGTCTCAGGTTCTAGGTGACGTCTCTCAGGTTCTAGATGACGTCTCTCAGGTTCTAGGTAACGTCTCTCTCCTGTGTCTCAGGTTCTAGGTAACGTCTCTCTCCCTGTGTCTCAGGTTCAGGGTTACGTCTCTCAGGTTCTAGATAACGTCTCTCACGTTCTAGATAACGTCTCTCCTGTGTCTCAGGTTCTAGGTAACGTCTCTCCCTGTGTCTCAGGTTCGAGGTAACGTCTCTCAGGTTCTAGGTAACGTCTCTCTCCGTGTCTCAGGTTCTAGGTGACGTCTCTCAGGTTCTAGATAACGTCTCTCAGGTTCTAGCTAACATCTCTCCCTGTGTCTCAGGTTCTAGGTAACATCTCTCAGGTTCTAGGTAACGTCTCTCTACCTGTGTCTCAGGTTCTAGGTGACGTCTCTCAGGTTCTAGGTAACGTCTCTCCCTGTGTCTCAGGTTCAGGTGATTGGCGTCTCTCAGGTTCTAGGTAACATCTCTCTACCTGTGTCTCAGGTTCTAGGTGACATCTCTCAGGTTCTAGGTAACGTCTCTCTCCCTGTGTCTCAGGTTCAAGGTGACGTCTCTCAGGTTCTAGGTAACGTCTCTCTCCCTGTGTCTGAGGTTCTAGGTGACGTCTATCAGGTTCTAGATAACGTCTCTCAGGTTCTAGGTAACGTCTCTCTCCCTGTGTCTCAGGTTCTAGGTGACGTCTCTCAGGTTCTAGGTAACGTCTCTCCCTGTGTCTCAGGTTCTAGGTGACGTCTCTCAGGTTCTAGGTAACGTCTCTCTACCTGTGTCTTAGGTTCTAGGTAACGTCTCTCTCCCTGTGTCTCAGGTTCTAGGTGACGTCTCAGGTTCTAGATAACGTCTCTCAGGTTCTAGATAACGTCTCTCTCCCTGTGTCTCAGGTTCTAGATAACGTCTCTCAGGTTCTAGGTAACGTCTCTCTACCTGTGTCTTAGGTTCTAGGTAACGTCTCTCTCCCTGTGTCTCAGGTTCTAGATAACGTCTCTCTCCCTGTGTCTCAGGTTCTAGATAACGTCTCTCAGGTTCTAGGTAACATCTCTCTACCTGTGTCTTAGGTTCTAGGTAACGTCTCTCTCCGTGTCTCAGGTTCTAGGTAACGTCTCTCTCCCTGTGTCTCAGGTTCTAGGTAACGTCTCTCTCCCTGTGTCTCAGGTTCTAGGTGACGTCTCAGGTTCTAGATAATGTCTTTCAGGTTCTAGGTAACGTCTCTCTCCCTGTGTCTCAGGTTCTAGGTGACGTCTCTCAGGTTCTAGGTAACGTCTCTCTCCCTGTGTCTCAGGTTCTAGGTGACGTCTCTCAGGTTCTAGGTAACGTCTCTCTACCTGTGTCTCAGGTTCTAGGTGACGTCTCTCAGGTTCTAGGTAACGTCTCTCTCCCTGTGTCTCAGGTTCTAAGTGACGTCTCTCAGGTTCTGTAACGTCTCTGTGTCTCAGGTTCTAGGTGACGTCTCTCAGGTTCTAGGTGACGTCTCTCAGGTTCTAGGTAATGTCTCTCAGGTTCTAGGTGACGTCTCTCAGGTTCTAGGTGATGTCTCTCAGGTTCTAGGTGACGTCTCTCAGGTTCTAGGTAATGTCTCTCAGGTTCTAGGTGACGTCTCTCAGGTTCTAGGTAATGTCTCTCAGGTTCTAGGTGACGTCTCTCAGGTTCTAGGTGACGTCTCTCAGGTTCTAGGTGATGTCTCTCAGGTTCTAGGTGACGTCTCTCAGGTTCTAGGTAATGTCTCTCAGGTTCTAGGTGACGTCTCTCAGGTTCTAGGTAATGTCTCTCTACCTGTGTCTCAGGTTCTAGGTAACGTCTCTCAGGTTCTAGGTAACGTCTCTCTACCTGTGTCTCAGGTTCTCCCTGTGTCTCAGGTTCTAGGTGACGTCTCTCAGGTTCTAGGTAACGTCTCTCTCCCTGTGTCTCAGGTTCTAGGTGACGTCTCTCAGGTTCTAGGTAACGTCTCTCTCCCTGTGTCTCAGGTTCTAGGTGACATCTCTCAGGTTCTAGGTAACGTCTCTCTCCCTGTGTCTCAGGTTCTAGGTGACGTCTCTCAGGTTCTAGATAACGTCTCTCAGGTTCTAGGTAACGTCTCTCTCCCTGTGTCTCAGGTTCTAGGTGACGTCTCTCAGGTTCTAGATAACGTCTCTCAGGTTCTAGGTAACGTCTCTCTCCCTGTGTCTCAGGTTCTAGGTAACGTCTCTCAGGTTCTAGGTAACGTCTCTCTCCCTGTGTCTCAGGTTCTAGGTTACGTCTCTCAGGTTCTAGATAACGTCTCTCAGGTTCTAGATAACGTCTCTCAGGTTCTAGATAACGTCTCTCAGGTTCTAGGTAACGTCTCTCTCCCTGTGTCTCAGGTTCTAGGTGACGTCTCTCAGGTTCTAGGTAACATCTCTCTCCCTGTGTCTCAGGTTCTAGGTGACGTCTCTCAGGTTCTAGGTAACGTCTCTCTCCCTGTCTCAGGTTCTAGATGACGTCTCTCAGGTTCTAGGTAACGTCTCTCTCCCTGTGTCTCAGGTTCTAGGTAACGTCTCTCTCCCTGTGTCTCAGGTTCTAGGTTACGTCTCTCAGGTTCTAGATAACGTCTCTCAGGTTCTAGGTAACGTCTCTCTCCCTGTGTCTCAGGTTCTAGGTAACGTCTCTCTCCCTGTGTCTCAGGTTCGAGGTAACGTCTCTCAGGTTCTAGGTAACGTCTCTCTCCCTGTGTCTCAGGTTCTAGGTGACGTCTCTCAGGTTCTAGATAACGTCTCTCAGGTTCTAGGTAACATCTCTCTCCCTGTGTCTCTGGTTCTAGGTAACGTCTCTCAGGTTCTAGGTAACGTCTCTACCTGTGTCTCAGGTTCTAGGTGACGTCTCTCAGGTTCTAGGTAACGTCTCTCTCCCTGTCTCAGGTTCTAGGTGACGTCTCTCAGGTTCTAGATGACGTCTCTCAGGTTCTAGGTAACGTCTCTCTCCCTGTGTCTCAGGTTCTAGGTAACGTCTCTCTCCCTGTGTCTCAGGTTCTAGGTTACGTCTCTCAGGTTCTAGATAACGTCTCTCAGGTTCTAGGTAACGTCTCTCTCCCTGTGTCTCAGGTTCTAGGTAACGTCTCTCTTCCTGTGTCTCAGGTTCTAGGTAACGTCTCTCAGGTTCTAGGTAACGTCTCTCCGTGTCTCAGGTTCTAGGTGACATCTCTCAGGTTCTAGATAACGTCTCTCAGGTTCTAGGTAACATCTCTCTCCTGTGTCTCAGGTTCTAGGTAATGTCTCTCAGGTTCTAGGTAACGTCTCTCTACCTGTGTCTCAGGTTCTAGGTGACGTCTCTCAGGTTCTAGGTAACGTCTCTCTCCTGTGTCTCAGGTTCAAGGTGACGTCTCTCAGGTTCTAGGTAACATCTCTCTACCTGTGTCTCAGGTTCTAGGTGACATCTCTCAGGTTCTAGGTAACGTCTCTCTCCCTGTGTCTCAGGTTCAAGGTGACGTCTCTCAGGTTCTAGGTAACGTCTCTCTCCCTGTGTCTGAGGTTCTAGGTGACGTCTCTCAGGTTCTAGATAACGTCTCTCAGGTTCTAGGTAACGTCTCTCTCCCTGTGTCTCAGGTTCAAGGTGACGTCTCTCAGGTTCTAGTTAACATCTCTCTACCTGTGTCTCAGGTTCTAGGTGACATCTCTCAGGTTCTAGGTAACGTCTCTCTCCCTGTGTCTCAGGTTCAAGGTGACGTCTCTCTCCTGTGTCTCAGGTTCAAGGTGACGTCTCAGGTTCTAGGTAACATCTCTCTACCTGTGTCTCAGGTTCTAGGTGACGTCTCTCAGGTTCTAGGTAACGTCTCTCTCCCTGTGTCTCAGGTTCTAGATGACGTCTCTCAGGTTCTAGGTAACGTCTCTCTCCCTGTGTCTCAGGTTCTAGGTAACGTCTCTCTCCCTGTGTCTCAGGTTCTAGGTTACGTCTCTCAGGTTCTAGATAACGTCTCTCAGGTTCTAGGTAACGTCTCTCTCCCTGTGTCTCAGGTTCTAGGTAACGTCTCTCTCCCTGTGTCTCAGGTTCGAGGTAACGTCTCTCAGGTTCTAGGTAACGTCTCTCTCCCTGTGTCTCAGGTTCTAGGTGACGTCTCTCAGGTTCTAGATAACGTCTCTCAGGTTCTAGGTAACATCTCTCTCCCTGTGTCTCAGGTTCTAGGTAACGTCTCTCAGGTTCTAGGTAACGTCTCTCTACCTGTGTCTCAGGTTCTAGGTGACGTCTCTCAGGTTCTAGGTAACGTCTCTCTCCCTGTCTCAGGTTCTAGGTGACGTCTCTCAGGTTCTAGATGACGTCTCTCAGGTTCTAGGTAACGTCTCTCTCCCTGTGTCTCAGGTTCTAGGTAACGTCTCTCTCCCTGTGTCTCAGGTTCTAGGTTACGTCTCTCAGGTTCTAGATAACGTCTCTCAGGTTCTAGGTAACGTCTCTCTCCCTGTGTCTCAGGTTCTAGGTAACGTCTCTCTCCCTGTGTCTCAGGTTCGAGGTAACGTCTCTCAGGTTCTAGGTAACGTCTCTCTCCGTGTCTCAGGTTCTAGGTGACGTCTCTCAGGTTCTAGATAACGTCTCTCAGGTTCTAGGTAACATCTCTCTCCCTGTGTCTCAGGTTCTAGGTAACGTCTCTCAGGTTCTAGGTAACGTCTCTCTACCTGTGTCTCAGGTTCTAGGTGACGTCTCTCAGGTTCTAGGTAACGTCTCTCTCCCTGTGTCTCAGGTTCAAGGTGACGTCTCTCAGGTTCTAGGTAACATCTCTCTACCTGTGTCTCAGGTTCTAGGTGACATCTCTCAGGTTCTAGGTAACGTCTCTCTCCCTGTGTCTCAGGTTCAAGGTGACGTCTCTCAGGTTCTAGGTAACGTCTCTCTCCCTGTGTCTGAGGTTCTAGGTGACGTCTCTCAGGTTCTAGATAACGTCTCTCAGGTTCTAGGTAACGTCTCTCTCCCTGTGTCTCAGGTTCTAGGTGACGTCTCTCAGGTTCTAGGTAACGTCTCTCTCCCTGTGTCTCAGGTTCTAGGTGACGTCTCTCAGGTTCTAGATAACGTCTCTCAGGTTCTAGGTAACGTCTCTCTACCTGTGTCTTAGGTTCTAGGTAACGTCTCTCTCCCTGTGTCTCAGGTTCTAGGTGACGTCTCAGGTTCTAGATAACGTCTCTCAGGTTCTAGATAACGTCTCTCAGGTTCTAGATAACGTCTCTCTCCCTGTGTCTCAGGTTCTAGATAACGTCTCTCAGGTTCTAGGTAACGTCTCTCTACCTGTGTCTTAGGTTCTAGGTAACGTCTCTCTCCCTGTGTCTCAGGTTCTAGATAACGTCTCTCTCCCTGTGTCTCAGGTTCTAGATAACGTCTCTCAGGTTCTAGGTAACATCTCTCTACCTGTGTCTTAGGTTCTAGGTAACGTCTCTCTCCGTGTCTCAGGTTCTAGGTAACGTCTCTCTCCCTGTGTCTCAGGTTCTAGGTAACGTCTCTCTCCCTGTGTCTCAGGTTCTAGGTGACGTCTCAGGTTCTAGATAATGTCTTTCAGGTTCTAGGTAACGTCTCTCTCCCTGTGTCTCAGGTTCTAGGTGACGTCTCTCAGGTTCTAGGTAACGTCTCTCTCCCTATGTCTCAGGTTCTAGGTGACGTCTCTCAGGTTCTAGGTAACGTCTCTCTCCGTGTCTCAGGTTCAAGGTGACGTCTCTCAGGTTCTAGGTAACGTCTCTCTCCCTGTGTCTCAGGTTCTAGGTGACGTCTCTCAGGTTCTAGATAATGTCTCTCTACCTGTGTCTCAGGTTCTAGGTGACGTCTCTCAGGTTCTAGGTAACGTCTCTCTCCCTGTGTCTCAGGTTCAAGGTGACATCTCTCAGGTTCTAGGTAACGTCTCTCTCCCTGTGTCTCAGGTTCTAGGTGACGTCTCTCAGGTTCTAGGTAACGTCTCTCTACCTGTGTCTCAGGTTCTAGGTGACGTCTCTCAGGTTCTAGGTAACGTCTCTCTCCCTGTGTCTCAGGTTCAAGGTGACGTCTCTCAGGTTCTAGGTAACGTCTCTCTCCCTGTGTCTCAGGTTCTAGGTGACGTCTCTCAGGTTCTAGATAACGTCTCTCAGGTTCTAGGTAACGTCTCTCTCCCTGTGTCTCAGGTTCTAGGTGACGTCTCTCAGGTTCTAGGTAACGTCTCTCTCCTGTGTCTCAGGTTCTAGGTGACGTCTCTCAGGTTCTAGATAACGTCTCTCAGGTTCTAGGTAACGTCTCTCTACCTGTGTCTCAGGTTCTAGGTGACGTCTCTCAGGTTCTAGGTAACGTCTCTCTCCCTGTGTCTCAGGTTCTAGATAACGTCTCTCAGGTTCTAGGTAACGTCTCTCTCCGTGTCTCAGGTTCAAGGTGACGTCTCTCAGGTTCTAGGTAACGTCTCTCTCCCTGTGTCTCAGGTTCTAGATAACGTCTCTCAGGTTCTAGGTAACGTCTCTCTACCTGTGTCTCAGGTTCTAGGTGACGTCTCTCAGGTTCTAGGTAACGTCTCTCTACCTGTGTCTCAGGTTCTAGGTGACGTCTCTCAGGTTCTAGGTAACGTCTCTCTCCCTGTGTCTCAGGTTCTAGATAACGTCTCTCAGGTTCTAGGTAACGTCTCTCTCCGTGTCTCAGGTTCTAGGTGACGTCTCTCAGGTTCTAGGTAACGTCTCTCTCCCTGTGTCTCAGGTTCTAGATAACGTCTCTCAGGTTCTAGGTAACGTCTCTCTACCTGTGTCTCAGGTTCTAGGTGACGTCTCTCAGGTTCTAGGTAACGTCTCTCTCCCTGTGTCTCAGGTTCTAGGTGACGTCTCTCAGGTTCTAGATAACGTCTCTCAGGTTCTAGGTAACGTCTCTCTCCCTGTGTCTCAGGTTCTAGGTGACGTCTCTCAGGTTCTAGATAACGTCTCTCAGGTTCTAGGTAACGTCTCTCTCCCTGTGTCTCAGGTTCTAGGTAACGTCTCTCTCCCTGTGTCTCAGGTTCTAGGTAACGTCTCTCTCCCTGTGTCTCAGGTTCTAGGTAACGTCTCTCTCCCTGTGTCTCAGGTTCTAGGTGACGTCTCTCAGGTTCTAGATAACGTCTCTCAGGTTCTAGGTAACGTCTCTCTCCCTGTGTCTCAGGTTCTAGGTGACGTCTCTCAGGTTCTAGGTAACGTCTCTCTCCCTGTGTCTCAGGTTCTAGGTAACGTCTCTCTCCCTGTGTCTCAGGTTCTAGGTTACGTCACAGGCTACAAATGAGTGTACTTGACATTTCATAAACACGTTTTAATAGACATCAAACTGAGATTCACCTCAAAAACACGTCTTATCAAAACAGGAAACAGAATTCAAACACAAAGCTACAGTAACACCTCAGAGACACGATGAAGACGTCTTACCGTTGGAAACCTTGTGGAGCGTTACAATCAGGACCAACGCGAGCGGCGTGGAGACGGCGTGGGCCGCCATGACAGAAGAGCTGAGGAGGGGGAGGATGATCATCCGGTGTGTTGACCTTTGGTATCGGGGTCAGCCTCAGGAGGAAACCAGGGAACTCTTGATCTACATCACGAACTCAGAGAGCTTCAGCAGTCACAGAGGAGGTCTCAGAGGAGGAAGACCCCCTGACCCCCCCCTCTTTGTTGACGTGTTATTGTTTCACCTCGAACAATTAATTCAAATGTCTTATTTGCACCTCTTTAAAAAAAAAATAAGCCAAATGAATTCTAATTTAAAGCTGCAGTTATGATTAGTTATGATTCATTATGATTAGTTATGATTCATGATTAGTTATGATTCATTATGATAAGTTATGATTCATTATGATTAGTTATGATTCATGATTAGTTATGATTCATTATGATTAGTTATGATTCATGATTAGTTATGATTCATTATGATAAGTTATGATTCATTATGATTAGTTATGATTCATGATTAGTTATGATTCATTATGATTAGTTGATTCATTATGATCCATTTTAGGATGCACTGAGTACCTATCTCCTCTTTTTTCTCTCCTTAAGGATGAATTTTCATCTCTCAATCACACGTTACTCACTCTGCTTTCTCCCCGGAGTCCTTTTGACTTCACGTCTCATGGGGTCATCGGACCCTATGAGACGGCATAGATCCTATCTGCCTGATGGATCGTCTGGGTCGTGGAATTCCTGCTCCTGACTACGCCACTGTCCTGTTGAGACTCCGCCTACTCCTCCCCACCGCCATCTGCCTGATGGATCGTGGAGGTCTCCATCGTGGAATATGCCTACTATGAACTATTCATACACTCTGTCATATTCATTGAATGTATTTTAACTCTAAATCTGTCCTTCTGTACACATTACATCTATTGTTCTGTCCATCCTGGAGAGGGATCCTCCTCTGTTGCTCTCCTGCAGGTTTCTTCCCTTTTTTCCCCCTGAAGGGTTATTTGGGAGTTTTTCCTGGTCCGATGTGAGGTTTTGGGGCAGGGATGTCTCTGTGTACAGATTGTAAAGCACTCCGAGACAAATTTGTAATTTGTGAAATTGGGCTATACAAATAAACTGAATTGAATTGAAATTATGATTAGTTACGATTCATTATGATTCGTTATGATTAGGGCTGTCAATCAATTAAAAAAAATTAACTAATTAATCGCACATTTTGAAATTCATTAATCGCGATTACAAGTTTTTTTCTTCCTCTTTTTAAAGACAAAACTTCCCACAGAGCTGTGTTTTCAAAGAGGCTCCTACATATACATACCTGCAAACTTGTCACCTTTCGGTGAAATTCACCGTTTTGAACTCAAAATAGGTCATCCACGTGAATCGTGGAGATCCGAAGAGTTTTTGTTTTTTTGGGGTGGGGGGGGGTCACCTGGCCCGCTGCCGTTGAGATTGCAGTGTGGAGTGGGTGCTCTTCGCAATAAAACATCTTTGATGGGGCGTGTCGCGTCTCGGCCAATCAGCGTTCAGATGTCTTCAGCGTTTGGGGGTTCAGGTTAGCTTGAATGTTAGCCCGCTACATCTGCTGCTGTCACGCTGCACGGTGTAGCGATGCTAACAAAGTACCCGTACGTTAAACACGATGTGATTTAGCATATTTTTAGTATCGATACTTCATTAAGAGAGCGATCAGAGCGCACGCTGCTCCGTGTCGAGCTGTCTGCGCACACTGCGCTGCGCAGCTCACAGCCAGAGAAGAGGCGGAGCTTAGAGACTTCGGCTTAAAAAATAAAAAGATGCCAGAAGGTAAATGTTTCAGTCTGTAAAGTTGTGTAACTCTCCAGCTGCTCATCCTGATGAACTGTGGATCATCTGGTCAGAGACTAACGGCCTCATAGTGTATAATCAATGCTATGATGGAACCATGTAGTTTCATTCATATCTGGCTGTATTAATACTCACATTACTGTCATTTGTTAAGTGTTGAAAAAGTTGGTAAAAAGTGAACCATACAGATGTTTTATTTATTCCTATTATAGATAAATATACCAGTCTCGTAATTATGGTACCATATTGTTTGTATGGTGTATTGAATTCTGGTATCGGGTATCATGATATTTATGGCAGGTATGTAATATGTATAGAAGTTATAATATGAGTATCGTGACAAACAGGTAGAGACAGAACAGATTCAGGGAGAAGTCCATGAGGACTGTTCAGGCAACAAAAAAGGAAGTTGGTTCATGAATGACTTTAACCATATTATATATAATGACAATGTATATTTGTTATTACTATCATTATAGGGCTGAGTCAGAGCGGAGAACCTTTTGTTCTTAAACTGTTTATTTTCATTATTTAGATTTGTGGTCAGAACAATAAAATGACTGTAGTTGTGGTTCTAAAAGCTTTGAGGCTTCAAACAACGTGGATGTGGTGACAAAAAAAAAAAATTTCACCTGCACCCCCCCCCCCCCCCCGTTGTCACCTTTTTCACCCCTCATGAGTTTGCAGGTATGCATATACAGTGCCAGCGAGGTATTTAATATCGTGGATGATAAATTGTTTCTTCAGTGAAACATCAGATTAGTAAAAAAAAAGAAGTATATTGAGACCCCATTAGTCCTGTCATCTTTACCACTGAACAGCAGAACCAGTGGCCTTGGTGACTGACTGACATTCACATATGTCCTGTTCACCCTCTGGAGGCTGAGCTCATTTTATACATTTTACACAAAAATGTAAATTCACCTTTTAAAGGCGTTTGCATATGACACATACCCACGTGTTCTACATCAAACATTCCAGAACAATCTCAGCTCTATTCAATGAGGCTCATTGTCCTCGCGCCGTGTTCTCTGTCTTCTGACTGACAGGCTGCTATAATAATAATAATAATGCATTTCATTTTTATCGCACTCTTCCTTCAAAGAATCTCAGAGTGCCACACATATAGTGAAAACAAATAAAACCGATTAAAACATAGTTAAAGCAACCCATAAAAAGAAAAAAATCAGAATGTAATAGCTGACAATAAATTAACTCAAGGTAAAAGAAATGCCTTCCTGAATAAAAAGGTTTTTAGGCCAGTTTTAAAAGAGTTCAGTGTCTGAGTTTCCATCAGGTGGTCAGGGAGACTGTTCCACAAGCGTGGCGCTGCCGAGCAAAAGGCCCGGTCGCCCATGGTGCGGAGCTCGGTGTCGGGGACCCGAAGGAGCGAGCGGCCTGTGGATCTGAGGGTGCGGGTGGAGGTTAGGGGAGTGATAAGTTCTTGTAGGTAGGGGGGTGCATGTCCGTTGATGCATTTATATGTGAGTACTAGGACCTTGTAGTTAATCCGGAATGAAACAGGGAGCCAGTGCAGTGATTGGAGAATGGGTGATATGTGGTCATATTTCCGGACTCCCCTCAGGACCCTGGCAGCGCTGTTTTGGATATATTGTAGTTTGGTGATGTTCTTGTCAGTGATCCCAGTGTAGAGAGAGTTGCAGTAGTCCAGTCTCGAGGAGATGAAGGCGTGGACGAGCTTCTCTGCGTCTGACAGGGTTAAAGTGGGGCGGAGTTTGGAGATGTTTTTTAGATGATAAAAGGAGGTTTTGCACAGGAATTTTATATGGTCAGTAAAGGTCAGGTGGGGGTCAAACCGAACTCCCAGATTGGTGATTGTGGAGGAGAGGGGAATGACCTGACTGTCAAAGGTGAGGTGAGTTATGGGTGATGTCTGAACCTGGTGTGGAGTGCCAACAAGGAGGGCTTCAGTTTTGCTGCTGTTTAGCTGGAGAAAGTTGTTGCTCATCCACGCCTTTATCTCCCCAAGACAGGCGGTGACACATGACATGGCTGCAGAGGGGTTTGGGGCAGTTTTGATGTAAAGCTGTGTGTCGTCAGCATAACAATGGAAGGACATCCTATGTCTGCTGACGACACGGCCGAGGGGGAGCATGTAGATAATGAAGAGGATTGGTCCAAGCACCGACCCTTGTGGAACACCACAGGAGACTGGGAGCCGTCTGGACCTGCATCTTCCCAGTGAAACATATTCAGTTCTGCCAGAAAGGACTGGAACCACTGGAGTGCAGAGTCTGATAGTCCAATGGTGGTGTGGAGGCGCTCTAGGAGGATGGTGTGATCCACTGGATCAAATGCAGCAGTCAGATCCAGGAGGATGAGGAGTGAGGGTGATCCTGCATCGGCTGACATCAGCAGGTCATTTGTCACCTTTAGTGAAGCTGTTTCAGTGCTGTGGGCTGAACCAAATCCTGACTGGAATTTTTCAAATAAGTAGTTGTTTTTGAGATGGTCTTGAAGTTGAGAAGCAACTACCTTCTCCAACACCTTGGACAGGAAGGCAAGGTTGGAGATAGGCTGTAGTTGGCTAGAACCTCCGGGTCCAGGGTGGGCTTCTTCAGAATGGGACGGATGACAGCAACCTTGAGCACAGGAGGGACACAGCCAGAGCGAAGGGAAAGATTAACAACTTATAGAGCCTCACCTGTGAGGTGGGAGGTCCTTTGTGATTTACTGAGTGTTCATTGGTTGTTTTTTTCGCAAAATGTTGACAGACAAACGGATTGACCAATCACGTTGAAGGTTTCGTGTGACGAGTTCTTTCCGCGCCGCGTCACCCGACACGTCGCCCCTCCGTTCCTCTGTGTGTCAGAGGGGGAGACGGGAGGAAGGAGAGCAGGAGGAAACCCGACTGATTCATCCACGAGTTTAACTGATTTATGATCCTTATTTTCACGGAGAAATAATTGTTTTAAAAGCGGAAACAGTGTTAAACCGTACTGCCGCGGTTTGACACTCAGAGGAGTGAAAAAACCGGAAGTAAACAAAGTTGCGTTAATTGCGTTAAAATATTTTAGTGCGTTAACGCGGCCAAATTAATCGCATAGATTAACGCGTTTACGCTGACAGCCCTAGTTATGATTCATTACGATTAGTTATGATTCATTACGATTAGTTATGATTACAAGCAGCTGAGCTGAAGCTCTTCTTCTCTCTCATGGCTCAGACTCCTCCTCTTCATCAGAACCTAACGGCTCTTTAAACTCAACCTCTATGGAGGTGGTGACGGTGTTCCTGCGCCACCTAGTGGACGAAGCAGTACAAGACAAGTCACATGCAAAGCACCAGAACATGTGAACACACACACACACACTCACACACACACACACACACCTCCCTTTCTGATGCACACCCACGTGACCAACACTCACTTCCTCTGTGATGTTTTTCCTCATTTCCTGATCAGTTTATTGTAATCATTTCTCTTGTGTGATTATTATTAAAGTATTATGTGTGAACGCCTCCTGTGTTCATGTTGTTGTTGTTGTTGTTGTTGGTGGTGTTGTCCAGCAGCTTGTGAACATCTGTTGAGACGTTCTTTAAGCTCCATGATCGCTCAACAACTATCGTTCACACTCGTACATTTTGGTACGCAGCAGAACATCACTGAGTTCATCAAGGAGTCTGTGAAGACACACAGGAAGGGAACAGAACTCCAGTGAGGAGAGGAGGAGAGGAGGAGGGAAGGAGAGGAGTGGAGGAGTGAAGGAGAGGAGTGGAGGAGTGAAGGAATGGAGGAGTGAAGGAGAGGAGTGGAGGAGTGAAGGAGAGAAGGAGTGAAGGAATGGAGGAGTGAAGGAGAGGAGTGGAGGAGTGAAGGAGAGAAGGAGTGAAGGAATGGAGGAGTGAAGGAGAGAAGGAGTGGAGGAGGGAAGGAGAGAAGGAATGGAGGAGTGAAGGAGAGAAGGAGGAGTGGAGGAGTGAAGGAGTGGAGGACCTGACTCCATTGGTCCAGATCCGGCTGTGTGACTGAATGACAGAAGGAAACTAAAGAGCCACTGGCCTCTCATTGGGAGGATTGAACTATGAGCCATATGTGATACAGAGGCATAACTTGGGAAAAGAACATTTTCGACTCCTTTGAAATGTTGGGCTGGGTCAAACAACATGCCGCCGCCCAGGTGAAACACTCAACCCAGCGAGACCAGTGAGTGACCAGTCAGTGACCACGTGGGAGAAACTGAGGGAGACACTAGCGGAAACAGAGGCCCAGCTGGAGCACTCGGTCTGTGACTCCAGCTTGGAGGAGCATGAGGTCCTGGAGGGGAGGGTCGAGACCCCTCACTACCGAGGTGAGACGAGAGGGGGAAGCGTATGCCCCAGGCTCCAGAACTCCAACAGGAAGTACGTCCGGCTGTCAGCAGCCCCGCCCCTGAGGTACTGGCCAACCTGAGGTACTACACCGGCACCTTGCTCAACCCCCAGCAGCTGCATCAGCATCTGCTGGCAAGAGTCAGACTTCTGCAATACCACCAGCAACATGAGAGACAGTGTGTGTACAACCAAGGACCAATGAGCCGAGTCCATTCAAAACAATGACTGTTCCTGCCGTGTGTTTTTTCAGATGGCGTCCCTAGTCAGGGGGTAATCCATCGGGCATGCCACCTGATCTGGCAGTGTGCCCACCAACTGCAGCATTACGACAAGCACCTCTTGGAGCTCCTGAGGCACGGAGGTCAACTCCTAAATCAGTGGAACAGGTTCTCATCCAACTCAAAGCGAATGCCAAACCTCCATAGAAAAGAAGATATCCTTTGTGTAATTTCCGGTTTGCTGGAAGAAGTAGTGTTAGAGCCGACTGTAGTCCGTGTAATACTCTTCTTTATCCCAGGCCAAAACATGACTCCAACAAATGGCTTTTTGACTCATGACCCAAGAGCAACAAATGTTCTTAAGTTTTCAGTGTCTCCTAATTGGCGATATTTGTTGTCCTTAGACGGTCGACAATACCAGTCCACGCGTTTGCCACAAGGCTAACAAGATGCACCATCAATCATTAACCCAAAGATAAATATGAAGTTCTGTTAAGTTAAAAGTTAAATATAGTGGACAAAAACTAGAAGGTCCAACTACATCCATTGCAGTGGAACATCTCACGGTAATTGCGGCAGCACCGCCTAACGATCAAACAATGGTTTAATCTTTGGTAAACGGCGGTTATGGCCGTCCGTGGATTTCAGATTATGCTCTCAAGTCTCAACCTCTACGGAAGCTGGTTAAATTGGGCGGTCAAAACAAAACAAAGTTCCCTACAGTGTAAGACACTGTGAAGGAGGCGTGGCTACATTTAAAGATTGATCTCATCAGGGCACCTGCCTTGACGAACCCTGACTTATCAAGACCGTTTCAACTGTAAGTTGCTTTAGCACGCAACGCAAACTGTCAGAGGCATAACTCCCTGCTTCAGGGGTTAGCAGCCGCAGCGTACGCTTACGAGAAGGCCTCAACGATGTCCATGGGTCATGCTTTGACGTTGTACACCGGCCATGGTCTTCACGTCTTGCTCATGGCACCAAATGTTCTAATCACGACTGCGCGACGCTTAAATTATGATGTCATACTTTCCGTTACTGAGATAATGATTGCACGCTGTTGCACGGTTAAGCCGGCAGAGCATCTTACTCTTCCTTATGAAGGTAGTCCTCGCGATTGCGTGGCAATATCCAACGACCTACTCAGGGCGTGTGATGATCTGGAGGCGGGGCCATTCCCGGCACCCCAGATCTCTATGGTTGTTGATGGTTCGGGTTACAGGTCAAGTTCGGGTCCTGTGGCAGGTTTTGCTGTGGTTGCTCCCACGGCGGAGGCAACCTCGTACCGGACCCTCTTGGCTGAACCGTTGTTCTCTCCTTTGCACAGGCAGGTGAGTTAAGAGCTCTGACCGCAGCCTGTCGGGTAGGACAGGGTGCAGCATGTCACGTAGCTCAGTCGGTGCAAGTGGACGCCAGAGAGGCTTCATGCGTGCGGATGGTAAACCACGCACGATCCTTTTAGTGCAGAACTTTTGCACTCCATGATGTTGTTAAATGTGCCGCTCACGGTACTTCTTTTGATTTTGTATTGTGATATATCAGACAGGAGATGTTCATGAACACTCCGTGAAGGGAGTGAGGACATCGATCCTGCAGCCTCCATGAGGGCTCTCGTGGAGGTTGAGTCGACTGCCTCTCAAGAGGAGCAGTTAAGGTTAACAGGGGGGTCCGGTCTCATACTGGTTGGTGGTAGCACCTGTTTCACTCCTTCCTCAGTTGGTTTTGGTGGCTCATGGTGATTTCCATGGAGCCAGGGGGGAGGTGGTGGAGGCTTTGCAGGCTACCTGGTGGTCTCGATACGGGTTACCCACAGTCAATAATCTTGTGCGATCAGGCGTAAGTTGCAGAGCACGACATGAGAAAGTCGCATATCGCTCCGAGAGGCCATATTCCAGCTCCAGACGGCCATAGTGTTGTTTGATTTCATTGATTTCACTAAGGAAAACCACACCAGCAGTGTTACATGTTTACAGTTAGTTTATTGTGAAATAAATGAAGGGTTGATTATGTCTGGAACGAGAAGGGTCGTGAAGAGCGGATTGGAGGGGTGCTATTGGAGACTGCTGACGTCTGGTGGTTAGAGGGACCGGCGGGGGTTGAGACTCATGGGTGGGGGTTGTCTCTTCTGAAGCTCTGGCGGTGCAGAGTCCCCCCGTTGTTCCCGTAGTCCTGTAGTAGAGAAATGGGAAGACAAGAACGGGGTCGGGAGGGAGGGATGTCGCCGCTGAGGCGAAGAGGGCGTGAATAGGTGTGACGTGTTTAAGTACCGTCGGCTCGAATGATTGGCTGAATGAGGGGCGTGGTCTCCCCAACTGAACTATGTTCTGTAAAACCTCATTTCACTAAGGAAAACCACGCCAGCAGTGTTACATGTTTACAGTTAGTTTATTGTGAAATAAATGAAGGGTTGATTATGTCTGGAACGAGAAGGGTCGTGAAGAGCGGATTGGAGGGGTGCTATTGGAGACTGCTGACGTCTGGTGGTTAGAGGGAACGGCGGGGGTGGAGACTCGTGGGTGGGGGTTGTCTCTTCTGAAGCTCTGGCGGTGCAGAGTCCCCAAAAGATGGCTTAATGAAAAGCGTGCATGCCCGTTACGAGTGTTAGGTAGGAGCGGGTATCGGAGAGGACAGTGAGGGAGGACCGTGGCCAAGCGTCTGAAGATGTGGTTGCTAAGAGGTTTGGCTGGCGACGAGCGTTTGAGTAGGCGTGGTTAGGGTCATGACGCCATGAGTCTAGTCGAAAGGCGAAGGTGAGTTGAGGCAGACAAAGTTGTTGCTCTTGCAGGGTTTAGGGTTATGGATGATGTGTCGGCGGGACGGAGATGTCGGGCGTGGTCGAAGTGGTAAACTGGAGGATGCGGGAGGCCGGAAGCCAGGGAGACGATCGAATCTAATACTTGGCTGTGCAGAGAAAGCGCTAGCCTGAGCTGCTAGTGTGGCTGTGTAGGGAACTGAAGTGGGAGGCAGACTGTTGCGTGTGCAGTTGGTTCGTCTTTATGGAGCCCGCTGCTGCGTGGCTATGTGTTTGTGGGTTGAGGCTGATGCAGAGCCCCAAAGAGTGGATATCTCTTTCTCTGACCTTGACGAGGTTACTATGCGTTAGATGCGTATGATGAAAAACATTCCTGTTATTGGGACGGTCAGAGACTGATGACGATAAGACTACTGATAGCGCAGAGTCAGATGGTAGAATAATGGTAGTGGGGTGAGGAAAGGTAGAGGCCTTTGTAGTAGCGATTCGACGGCTTGTGAAGGTAGTGGTGGATGGCAGGATCACGGTACGGGTGTGACCAGGATCCTTGAAGACCTGTGTGGCGAACAGGCGACAGGTTCAAGCAAAGTTAGTAGGGTGCAATTATGAAAGCGATAAGGCTGAAGTGTAGTTAGCGGGTGTATTTGCGAGCCATGAAACCTGTGGAGCGAGAAAGTACGAAGACAGAATCGAGCGAGGTTAGTAGTCGGTGTGAGGGTTGAGGAAGGAAGACGTTATCCTCGCCGTTCAACTGGGATAGGAAGGGAGGGGGTGCGAGGAAGGAGGAAGTTACTCGCGATTTGAGTACGACCGGGAGAGGATGACCGGTGGGGTCAGGGTTCGGATGCAACCGCAGTCCGAGGAAACCTGTGAAATGAACGAAGCAACGAGGACAGGATCAGGAGAGGTTAGTAGTGTACATTAGTTTATACAGGTGGGATATGGGGTGCGGGTGGTGTGATGGAAGGATAGAGGGTAGAGGGTGAAGGGTTGAAAAGGATGTGGGGATTAGGGTAGAGGTAGTCGGGATTAGGGTCGGGGGATGTAGGGATTAGGGTAGGGGTAAAGGGATGAAAGGATGTGAGGATTAGGGTCGAGGGGGAAGGGATGGGGTGGTGGTCGAGGCATGATGGTAGAAGAGCCGTGATGGCTGTCTGGTCGGGTTGTCGGAGGCTGGTGCGTATGAGTTGGTCTTCCTGCACGAGGAACCGAAAGTGAGTCAGTGGTCAGGTTTTGACCCCTTGGACGGAAGGCTCGGATGTTATGTCGACGCTATGTCTGAATAGATTGCGAGGAAGGAGGAAGTTACTCGCGATTTGAGTACGACTGGGAGAGGATGACCAGTGGGATCGGGGTTCGGATGTAACCGCGGTACAAGGAAACGAGGAAGCAACAAGGACAGAAAGAGGGTCGAGGGGGAAGGGATGTAGGGATTAGGGTAGGGGTGAGGGGATGAAGGGCAGAGGGATCGAGACATTAAGAGACGGGGTCGAAGGATGGAGGAGATGTAGGGTAAGGGGTGGTGGTCGAGGCATGAAGGTAGAGGAGCCGCGATGGCTGTCTGGTTGGGAGTCAGAGGCTGGTGCGTATGAGTTGGTCTTCCTGCACGAGGAACCGAAAGTGAGTCACTGGTCGAGTTTTGAAGCCTTGGATGGAAGGCTCGGACGTTATGTCGAAGCTTTGTCTGAATAGATTGCGACGGTGCTGGACCTTTCGTGTATGCCTCGGAATGGCTGCGGCGTGCCGACGGGTGGAACATTTGGAGCGAGAGGGGCCCGAGCCGTGGGCGGCCATGTCTGACCGGCTGCAGGAGCAGCAACAACGCAAAGCGACTTGCAGTCTCAGACGAGAAACGACTCTTTCGGGCGCTCCTCTGGCGTCTCCGCTGATGGCTGCGCTGACCTCGGCCTCCGTACCTCCGGAGTGAGGGGAATGCAGCGGGTGGGGGCGGGGGAATCGAGGTGGCTGTAGCCTCCCCGGACCTGTCCGCCACGGTCCTCGCGATCAGCGCAAGCTTCACTACGACGACCTCCTCCTCTGGTGGCGGCGGCAGCTGCAGCGTCTCAAGCCTGGTTCAGGAGCGGACGGGAGCAGCGTCGTCGGGGGGGCGTTCAGGGAGCTGTTCGAGGCCTGTCGTAACGGAGACATATCCAGAGTAAAGAGTCTCATCAATTCGGTGAACGTAAACGCGAAAGACATGGCTGGAAGTAAGATATATATATATAATTTTTTTTTTTTTTTCTTCTGAGGAGGAAGGTCCGCTGGCAAGTTGCTGCCGCGCTTCCTCCGCTGTTGGACTTGTTTTTGTTGTTGATTGTTGTTGATGTTCAGTTTTAATTTTGTTTCGATCTGCTTTTATCTTTTATTCTGTATTATTGTATTTTAAGGTGACCTTGGGTGACTTGAAAGGCACCTCCAAATGAAATGTGATATTATTAATGGTTGCGAGGGCTGCGTCAGCATTTGTGGTGAAGTTTGGCCAAGAAATTGCGAGGTGAAATGTCTCTGGTACAGAGGCAGCTTGAAATGGGCTGGGATACGACCTGGAGAGGATGGCTGGGATACGACCTGGAGAGGATGGCTGGGATACGACCTGAAGAGGATGGCTGGGATACGACCTGGAGAGGATGGCTGGGATACGACCTGGAGAGGATGGCTGGGATACGACCTGGAGAGGATGGCTGGGATACGACCTGAAGAGGATGGCTGGGATACGACCTGGAGAGGATGGCTGGGTTTCTCCGCCCTGATGCGTCGTGACGTCATCGCAGCTGCGACTGACGCGGTGGAGGGATACCCGGAAGTGCTCCGCTGGAGATCAAGAGTTGGCTTTGCCGGTCCGTAAACACGTTGGAAAAGTTTACTTTTTTCCTCAGACTGATGATTTTGGGTTCGATGGTTGCGGTCTTGGACGCTGTGCGTAGAGGGATTTGTAGACGCCGACGGAATGGTGAGATGAGGTGGCGTAGGGCGTGGCGGCCGAAGTCGGGAGCTCGGCGGATGAATTGTATTGTGGGATCGTGGATGGCCGAAGCAGCCGATGATGCTGGCGATGCAGCGTGGTAAGTGAAGGAGGAGACTACGAGGCTTCAGGACGCAGATGCTCGTCCGTGTCGGGTTAAGGAGAACCGTTTGTTTCAGGCCAGTAGTTTAGGATTGTGCTTGTCCGATGCGCGACGTGTCTCTACCTGTGGAAGGAAGGGTTGCATGCAGGGTATTATGGTTATCATTACGTACATTTTTTTTTTTTTTTTTGGGGATGAGGGAGGGGGGAAGGCGGAAGGAAGCATGTGCAGGGGTTAATCGTGAAGTCGTGACGTCCTTGGCGTTGCTGCGGTTGCAACGCCGGGACCCGGAAGTGCCGTGGTGTTCCGCCGGCGGTCCGTCAGGCGTTGATAGTCTGGTTTTCCTGTCAGGTTTGTTACATGGAATGTTGCGCTGGGCGAGTGCGTCTTTCGGCTTTACGTACTGTCCACCCGGGGTGGAAGTAAGCGCTCGGCGGAGCGTCGGGCGTGAGGTCGATCACCGCCCGCTCGAGCGGCTGGATCTCGACGGTTGGAAGAGCGCCGTATGTCGGCGCTGAGACGAAGCCTCTTCTAGCGAAGAGAAAAGGAAAGGGTCGAGGGGAAGGGATGTGGGGATGAGGGCTGTAGGGATGGGGTCGAGGGGAACGGGATGACGGTCGAGGGGTAAGAAGTAAGGGAGGTAGAGGGGTTAGACGGCAGAAGGTCGGCGGGGTGAGACGGCGGGTTGCCGGTGTCCCGCCAGCTGGTGGGAATGTCGGCGCTGAGACGAAGCCTCTTCTAGCGAAAGAGAGAAAAGGAAAAGGGGTCGAGGGGAAGGGATGTGGGGATGTAGGGATGGGGTCGAGGGGGACGGGATGACGGTAGAGGGGTGAGAGAGAGGGAGAAGGTCGGCGAGTTACCGGTGTCCTGGTAGCTGGTTGGAATGTCGCCGCTGAGGCGAAGAGGGCGTGAATAGGTGTGACGTGTTTAAGTACCGTCGGCTCGAATGATTGGCTGAATGAGGGGCGTGGTCTCCCCAACTGAACTATGTTCTGTAAAACCTCATATAATCAGACCGGTAAGCAAAACAATATGTGTTGGTGGTGATTGACAGATTCAGCAGAGGGGGGGAAGCCGCCCAGCAGCCAGAGCTGAGGCTAGAACTGTAGCTTAGTTTCTAACCAGGGAAGTAAGTCCAATAATCAGTTCTGATAAGGGGACGCAGTTTTTACATTTCAAGTCATTTAGTTGACTTACTTGCATTCAACCATGAGTACAAACTCAGAACTACAACAATCAAGAGGGTAACATTCCTTTAAGAAAGTAAAACCATAAGTAAATGCCACTGAAGTGCTAATCTGTTTTTGTCCAAGGTATTGTTGGAAAGGTGTGTCTTTTAGGTTCCGGCGGAGGATATAGAGACTTTCTGCTGTCCTGATGTCAGTGAGGAGCTCGGTCCACCACTGAGAAGCCGGAACAGCAAACGGTCTTGAGTTTGTCAGGTGAGTAATTTGTTGTGTCTTTTGACAATACGATAATGAATAAATATGTCTGTCATTCAGGGTCAAGCAGAGGTTAGGTTGGGGGTATCATGCCCAGTCCCAGGGACTGGTAGAGAGAGAGAGAGAGAGAGAGAGAGAGCTAGTGGTACACTGAAAGCAAAGCTAGCCAAAATCTGCAGGGAGACTAGAATGGACTGGCTGACGGCTCTGCCGTGGGCATTAATGAGCATGAGAATACAAACTAGCCGTAGTACACAGTTAACTCCCCATGAGAGGCTGACCGGACGGCCTCGGCCCGTACCGTACCAGGGAGATCTCATAAAGGTCCCCGGGGGAGCTGTTAGCCAAAGAAATACGAAGCTATGTCCAGGGAGCGGCAGGTAGGCAGGAAGCACTGTTTCAACAGGTGCAAGGAGCCACGGAGGAGTGCCACGTCGGCCCAGACACACCGGAGGAGGAGGTCCATCCGAGGAAGTGGGACGAGCCACGGCAGACTGGACCCTACCTGATGGGACTGGCCACGCCCACCGCAGTGGAGAGAAGCCACACTGGAACCACATCACACACTGCACCAAGGCAGCAGCACCTGAAGGAAGGCCAGAGGAGAGGAGACCATCACGGCAAAGCCCTGCCGGCCACAGAGGAGAGGAGAAGCAAGGCGTGGCCAATCCACACCAGAATACCAGCAGGCGGCTGAGGGAGCTGGAGAGGGGGATGACCTTCACACTCACAGAAAGGAGAGAACAAGATGGAGAGCCCAGCTGAAAGAACAATGCCCGTCTCATGGAACCCCAAGAAGAAGACGTGGTCCCTAGCAATAGGAGGTAACAGCCATTATCGGACTAAAGGTCAGATTGACCTGCGATGAGGTTGGTTCATCAGGGTGTCTCTAGAGAACCCTGCGATTGTGATGTGGTGGGAAAAATGTTTCAAATTGTGTGCTTCTACAACATATATACATAGGGTGTATTAAACTTTCACATTGTGTTATATTAGGCTTAAATTACATCTACAAAGATGATTGAGAGGGCACACACACACACACACAGCTCTCCCTCAGACAAGGGTCAACAACGCCAGACAGAGACAGACCCAGCGGCCTTGTGCTGCTCCAGTCTGAACCGGTAGAGAGGAGACTGCAGAGGACCAGGAGGCTCAGACACAATAACGATAAGAGAAGAGGGGGAGACGTCAGCAAGAAACCTCACATTCCTTAAAGTAACCAGCTTGGACTGGGACAGAGGTCACACTGAGGTCACACTGAGGTCACACCGAGGTCACACTGAGTGACGAGAACTGATATGTAATGAGGGAGTGGACGGAGGAGCACCTGCATTGAGGCTGATGTATAAATAATATGTCAGTGTGTTTGTACGGGGCTTGGGAAAGAAGATGTGGAGGGAGGTTGTTGTCTTTAATACCCAGACCAGGTTTATTTGTGAAACTGTTGGTTACAAATAAATCTACGTGAATTGAACTCTGATCCAAACTCTGTGTCCTGTGGATTTTGATTACTGAGGTCCAGAGGGTGAGTCTCCTGTGGCGTCTCACCAGCAGTCAGATAGGAGAGAGATACAAGTTTATATGCATCAGGTTAAGAGATTAGTTAGAATGGACCAAAAAGGAAGAAATCCAGCCACAACACCGGTCAGCTGACCTGCCTGTTCTTCTCATCTTCTCACCGGTCAGCTGACCTGCCTGTTCTTCTCATCTTCTCACCGGTCAGCTGACCTGCCTGTTCTTCTCATCTTCTCACCGGTCAGCTGACCTACCTGCTCTGTTCTTCTTCTACTTTGTGTGTGACGTTCACTTCCAGCAGTTCAGGTGAAGGAGGAAAGAGAAGAAGACGAGTCAAACACAACCCTTCCTCTCAAAGAAGACAAGGTGAGAGGATTAAACTCAAAGTTGTAATGTACTAAAGTACTTTAGTACTAAAGTACAGTACACTTTCATTCAGAGACTTACAATAAGTGAACCCTAACCTTGGGTATGAGGTAAGACCAGGTCCGAGGAGGAGGAGGAGGAGGACAGGTGCAATGTTGTGACGGACAGGTGCAGAGTCTGTCGATGTGGGCGGAGAGACTTCCTCTCTGAAGCCTCGCCAGCTCCTCAATGTGAAGCTTGTCACCTGTCAGGGGGAAGAATATATATATATATATATATTAGTGCTGTGAAAAATAACGCGTTAACTCAGTTAATTAAATTACAGGTTTAACTAGTTGTTGTTTTTTAACGCATTTAACGCATGCGCAGAATGAGCTTCCAATCCGTCTGTTGTTGGTCGTCTCTCCAGCAGCGTGTCATTCTGTCTCTAGTGTCGCGTTAACACGACTCAGAGCTCCGTCTGGCGCGCCGCAGAGCTCGGATGCCGGCGTGTGCGCGCACATCGGGACGAAAAAAAGTCACTTGCACCCCCCCCCCCCCTGTAGAGCCCTGTAAATGTATATATGTGATTAATCATGATTAATCCACAGAAACCTGTGATTAACCTGATTAAAAATTGTAATCGTTTCACAGCCCTAATATATATATATAAATGTGTACGGATGGGTGTATGTAGATATGTGAATGAAAGGAAACTGAGAGCCATACAAGTAGTGGCGGTGCATCCCTCTTAAAATTTTGAGATGGAAAAAAAAAAATACATCCTGTCAAAAAACATTATATGCCAAATCATTTAAATAGTAAATATACCGCGTTGACACGCGTGGGAGACCATCAGCCTGTCAACAACCACTTAAGTTAATGTGAAAAAATATAATATATCTCCACTCATCCTCACGGAGAGAAGCCCCGCCCCCCTTTACGGGCGCCGGCCCAATGTGTGTGTGCGGCAGTGAGCAAACATTACATGGTCGTTTCGGCAAGGACGGCTTCTCATTGGAGGATGAAACGTGAATCTTGGGGCGCAAAAATGTGCGCTCATTGGCCAATGACATCGTTTTATTATTTCACGTGATTGGACTATTCGGCCAATCGGTATGTTCCCTCAGCCAGAGAGCTCCACGGAGCTACGGGAGCAGGTAGCTAACGGAGCTGTTAGCTGGAGCTCAGTGAGTAATGCTGTTTAGTTTTTCCTGTCTGTTGTTCCAAAGGGACTGAAACTCTCTGGACTACAACGGGGGGAGGAGTCTAAAGAGCTGCAGACAAGTGGAAAGCACGAATCTTGCCGCAGTTATCTAGCTAACAGCATGGAGCTAACTCGCTAACAGCATGAAGCTAACCCTGTCTGCAGAGCAGCAGAAGGAGACCGAACTGGCATCGAAAACACAACGAAGAAGTTCTGAAAAACAGACACATTCCCTCCAGAATAATGAAACAGGCTGGTTACAGACATGATGACTTTAACCAGAGAGTTATGGAGAAGTTTGACCACTTTAAAGAGAGGAGCTACTTGTCTTTACAGTAGTGGCTCTACTCTGTCACCCATGTAACATGTGATCTCTGGCTCGATTCTGAACCTCTTTCATGTGAGGGTGACACTCTTTTATTTTGCAAACCTCTGAAACCCAACCCAATGTTCCTTAAAGCTGCTCTGAACCTCTCATGCTAAAGTTACAGTGTGTTGATGGTTGTTATTGGACCGTGTTGAGCACGGTGAGTTCTTGAAATAAAGCTTTGTTTTTTACTATATTCTACTCAAAACCTCTTTTCTTCTCATTGTTGAGTGCTATTTAAACTGCGCCCCCCCCCCCCAAATTCACCAGCCGCCACTGCATACAAGGGGAGGGGTGGGCTGGAGAAAAGTTTGTGGAATATTTTTGTTTTGTTTTGTCCTTGTTTTCATCTTATGATGTTTAAAAAAAAACATCATCCTTGTGTGGTGTTTCTATAAGGCTATACATTTGTGTATTTTCTTTTTGTAAAATAATACTTTCACATAACAAACTGTAAATGCTGGCTATTTCACTACAAATATCCTGTAAAAAAATGTTTGTTAATAAAAATAAATCTTTTTTTAAAAAAAGTATCTGGCGGATGAACATACAGACACAGACTAGAAGCACAGCCTCAAATATCCTCGTACCTGGAGGAGATCATCAGAGCAGTCATTAAGGCAGGGAGAACGCCCTTGATGCAACGCCACAGGTTGCATCTCACCAGCATGCAGAACAAGGCCGGGAGAGCGACGCACCCGTGGATGAGGAGTCTGAAACACAGTTCAAGACACAATGATGACAGGAAATTAGCAGAAGGCTTCAGGCCCATTTGGTGTGTTTTAGTCTGACGGTTAAAACAATGGCGTGCGTGTGCTTGACAAACCAAAAGAACAAGCACGTTGTTCGTATGTTGGTGCACGTGAGGAAAGGAGAGCGTACCCGACAAAAACCACCAACACAAACTCTCAGTTTATGGATGGTTTCCAGGTCGTAAACCGCAAAGATATTGCTGGCAATTACGAAGATCAATCCAAATGGAAAGAACCTGGAGAAAACACACAAAAAGAAAAGCAGAGGGAACCTCAATAACTTGGGACAGTAGTCTGATAATGCAATATTACTCCAAAAGGAAAGGAAAAGGGGGAAAAACAAATATGATTGGGAATAAATATTGTACGAAATGCGACAATTATCTGAAACACGAACTGGTTATTTGCATTTGATTTTTATTTAACTAAGAGTAGCAGGGGGAAATATACTTTCTGTTCTAATAGAAAACCCTGCCAGAAGAAAAGATCCTGTTTTTAAAAGTCAAAGAGGAGCATAAACACTACGCTGAGGGATCTTTACTCAAGTTCTGTAAATAGGTGGAATATTGCAGAGTGGTATGGAATAAACCGTTTCACTTCCAGGGTTTTTCCTGCATAGAGAAAATGTGGGCACGCGCCTACGCCGTTTTCCCAAGCGCCTATGACAAATCCCGAGCGCCTAAGGCAAAAAAAAGTCTGCGATGGAATAAAAAATAAAAAAAATAAAACTGTTCATCACGTGCAATGCAGCGCCGCCGCTCCCATAACGCGCTGTGCTTAGGGCACCAAGTCCTGAGGGAGCTCCACCAAATAGGCAACTAAAAAAATCTTCATACTTATAATAATTAGAATGCCCCCCTCGTCAACACTTCTCGGCTCGGATCGCTCTGCCGTGATGCGCGCCGACACATCCGTGCACACAGATGAGTGCTCATCTGTGTGCACGGATGTGTCGGCGCATGAGTGTCTTCAAGACACAACTGCGATGTGCGCGAACTATATCCCACCCAATTATCAACCTGCAGAATCCTGACTTCATCATTTTGCGGTAATTGTGGTACTTTTTGGAGACAGAAAACGGAGCGTGTTAAGTTATTTCTATTAAACTCAACTTGTTTTCTATCTAAAAAAAATCGACATAAAATATATACAAAGTGTACCTAGATGCAATGTTGGTGAAGGTACTTTGCAAGTGTAACTTTTAAAACTAAGCCTACATTCAGCCTGGCAGTAATTTGAACAAACTACATTTCTATCCCTGAAGATATATAGTTAGATGAATAGTTCTTAAAAATTACTTGAAAACATTTCAATATTGTTTTGTTTTCAGTTTGATGATGAAGAGAGTAGGCATTGCAGCCTTCTTTCAAAAGAAGATAAGGAGGGAGGATGAGGGAGAAAGGTGAGTGGTTGGCTAAATTGGCTAATCACTACATTGCCAATTGGCTATATTCCTAAATAAAGAGTAAATGAAAGATAAGGGCTTCAATGTTTCCTACAGGCCTAATTTCTCTCTTTCTCATAACATTGAAGTAGTGCTAGGCCAGGAGGGTCAGGAGAGGCCCAGGGACAGGCCCAGGTACAGGCCCAGGTACAGGGAGGAGAAGGAGAGCTGATGAGAGAGGAGCTAGGAGTAGCAGCTGGACAGCAGGAAGGAGAGCACCAGACCCGAGACTGAGCTGTTGAAAATGTAATGGAATTAAATGGACTAAAATTGTATTCTTTTTTAGGAAGTCAAAGGAAAAGACCAGGGGTCATAGGACCAGTGGGTTCGACCCAGTGTGGCTTAAAACCCATTCCTGGCTGCGCCACACTGACCTGGGCATGACCTGTGCAGTTTGCACAAAGCACAGCACCAGTGTTGGATGGGTAACTTGGCAGCCCAGCAAGGCATATAGGCTGGATGCTCTTGTCAGTCATATGAAGTCCACAGGCCACAGGCAAGCAGTGGCAAAAGAAAAAGTGCTTACAGGTAATCAGGAATTTCAGAGCAACATAATACTTTATAATAACATAATATATAACAACTGAATATGATGTCTGAAACAAATAATGTTATTTTCTATCTCGGAAGAACACTGGAGAAAGCCATGGCTCCCCAGGTGGACACGGAGCACAAAGCCTTGGAGGCAGTGGTGTATAGTAACGAAGTAGAAGTACTTCGTTACTTTACTTAAGTAGTTTTTTTGGGTATCTGTACTTTATTTTACTACTTATATTTCTGTTTACTTTTACTTTTACTTCACTCCATTTTGCAATGAAAACTTGTACTTTTACTCCGATACATTTCCCCTGAAACAGTATCGTTACTCGTTACTACGGAAAAAAAATATCATTAGACAAACATCGGGGACTGTGGTGGAACACACCGCAGCGCACCTGAACGCAGCACGAGCACCAGGTTGGGGATCAGTGGTCCTTGCCGCGTGTTTTCTCTTCCCAGTGATGCGAGTGAGCGGCTACAGATACGACTCATTTCATGTGGAGCAGCAATGGAAGCTACTCGTTCAAACCACGGGGACCAAGATCAACGTCCGTGGCCATGTTTGGGCGAACTCTTTTCTTTTGTCAGAGTGAAAGTTTCTTCCTACCGGATGAAGTGCCTCTTATGCCGACCGAAAGCTACGGAGATACTGGCCTTCAACAACTCACCAACCTCAGGAAACACATTGAGGTAAATTAAGATTAATCCCATGAGCCGCAACGTTAATGTTTAGTCATCATAAACCTGTTAAGATATCTAGCAGTGTTGTCCTCAGGATTGGAGTAAGTTATATCTTTGGCAGGAGAGGGGAGGCAGGTGTCTGATTGTCCTACGCATGTTGTACGTTAGGCTAACGTTCGCTAGCTATCGTCAATTAAATGAGACAATTAGCGTGAGTGGAGCAGACGGATCTCTAGCGAGTTAATGAGCTGAAGAAGTGTTGACAGTTGTGAGAATTTGTTGATTTGAGTCGTCTTAGCTATAATATAATGCTAATCATTACAGCATTATTATAATTATTTGTATTAATATTATAAGAGTGACGGTCCAGTAATGCCGACGATATTGATTTGGGACTGTTGTTGTGTTTAACTACAGAGATACAAGTACATATTCACAAATCAACTCTGGATGCACGGACAGTGCATGAAACTAAATGTATAAACTTCAAATTTAAAAAACTATTTTGTACAAAACTGTTGGTTGGGGTCATGACATGTTAGGAAGTGTTATTAATTCTATCATGTCTGTAATACTCTCACTTTATTTCAGGAATGGACTACATCAAGCAGCACATGGAAGAACCCTCCTGCAGCTAGGGATGCCACCAGGTCCAGTTCATCTGATGAAGAGGACTTCTTCTTCGTCATCTCAAGCGCATGACAGCAGCAAACAGCTGGATGGAGACGTGGATCACGTTGACTTGCTGAAATGCTTCCCAACTGTGTGCTGCTGTCTGTGAAGCTAGACACACTCTACCTGCACCATCAGGGCCTGTGAAGCTAGACACACTCTACCTGCACCAGGGCCTGTGAAGCTAGACACACTCTACCTGCACCAGGGCCTGTGAAGCTAGATACACTCTACCTGCACCACCAGGGTCTGTGAAGCTAGACACACTCTACCTGCACCACCAGGGCCTGTGAAGCTAGACACACTCTACCTGCACCAGGGCCTGTGAAGCTAGACACACTCTACCTGCATCAGGACCTGTGAAGCTAGACACACTCTACCTGCACCATGTGAACGGCTCTTCAGCATCGCAGGACTCATCTTCAGTCCAAGAAGAGCGACACTGAAATCTGTCCATTTTGAAAATCAACTTCTTTTGAAGATGAACAATACATTTTTCACTTTAAAGTGATGATTTTGGTTGTTACTATTGGTTCTGCTTTTTTCTGTGTTAATCGTGTTTTTATATTTTAGTAATTTCATAGTACCGTATTTTCCGCACTATAGGGCGCACTGGATTATAAGGCGCACTGTCAATGAATGGTCTATTTTCCATCTTTTTTTCATGTATATAGCGCACCGGACTATAAGGCGCATTAAGCGAAACAAAACAGTCAGCCAGTCAAATTTTATGAAACGTGTTCACAATAACTCAACATTGTTCAGTTATAACACGTAAAATACAACACAATACACTCACAACCGCAAGCGAGAACTACAGTGAAGGGTGACATCGTTCTGGTCCCTGTTTCCTCCACGGTGCGGTTCACGGGTATCAGAGGTGAGGGAACCGTGTCCATGTTGGTGACGTGCTCTGACCGGATCTTCTTTTCAGTGATCTGGTTTTTGCAGTATTACTCCGCGACGCTCCTAACTGCGGTAGCCGTGATGCTGCAAGCGGTGCGGCTTTGGAGTCAAGTCGCTAAAACATGTTGACAGCGCGCCGTGAACCACACAAAATCGCTTCGAGGTCAGTAAACACAAACAGAATTAATCCATATACAAGGCGCTCCGGATTATAAGGCGAACTGTTGTTTTTTGAGAAAATTAAAGGCTTTTAAGTGCGCCTTTTAGTGCGGAAAATACGGTATTCATATATTGCTAAGTTCATCCTAGCTCATACTCCTTGTTCATGGCGGCCACAGCACCCAAACAAATAAACTTTAGAATTCTCAAAATTCTGACCCTTTGTTTTTTTTATAAACAGCATTTACTTTTACTTTCAATACTTAAGTACATTTAATATCAGAAAATTACTTTTGATACTTAAGTTTAAAAAAAATCAGATACTTTAATACTTTTACTCAAGTAGTATTCTCATAGGTGACTTTTACTTTTACTTGAGTAATTTTCCAGTCAAGTATCTTTACTTTTACTCAAGTATGACTTTTGGGTACTTTATACACCACTGCTTGGAGGGCTGTTTTAAAATTATGTATGATTGTTTAAAACATAAGCGGCCCCACCACACAAATTATGAGCCACTCCTTCAGCTCTGCAGGAGGCTGGGATGCACTTTTTTTGATGGACTGAAAGTAAGTTGACAATGTTTAAATAATTTAAATTGCTGTTTTACAACAATCTGTTACAAGTTATTAAGAGTAATAATTAGAATTAATTTACTTGAAGGCTGGCTCCAACACCACCTACACCAGCAGCCACATCATCGATGAGATGCTGGAGTTGATCGGCAACATGCTTGACCACCAGTTGGTGACAGAGGTGTCAAAGTCCCCAGCCTGGGGCATAATGGTTGACGAGACAACAGACATTTCTGTCACCAAACAGTTGGGTCTTGTCGTGAGGCAAGTAAAATGTTCCAATATGATCTAAATGACTCATGCTGCAGCTAGAAACTGAGAGTGACAGTGTTACTTTGTTTTTCTCCAGCTACCTAGGTCCAGATCCGACTGGAGCTGTGGTGGTCAAGACAAAGGTGTTGAACGTCTGCAAAGTGAAGGCTGGAGACGCAGAAACCCTAACAGAAACCATCCTGACCATCCAAAAGAAGCTCCCCATGCCAGCGTTTTCATTCTTTGCCAGCGATGGAGCATCTGTGATGATCGGTGCGTTTTTATTATTATTATTTTTTAACTTTATACCAGTTTTAACATAATTTACTTAAAATGTATCTTCATGTGTATCCCATAGGCAAAAGTCTGGAGTGGGGAAGCGGCTCACAGATATGTACCCAGGCTTGATTACGGTCCACTGTGTGTGCCACCGGTTCAACCTCGCCGTGTCTGACTGCATCAGTCAGACCAAAGGGTACCTTACAAAACATGCAAGGACCTTAGGAACCATCTTCTGGTTTTATCATGGCTCCAGTAACAGAACTGGCAGCCTCCAGGAGATGGAGAGGGTTTTTGATCTCCCACAAATAAAACTGCAGGTTCGATGAACTGCCATAATAAATAAATGTAATAAATACAAATAAATATTTGTGATATCTTTATGGATTCGAGCAATTGTGTATGCAAAGTAAGTAAGTAATTTATTTTTTTCCATAAGTACATACATAACATGTACATACTGACAGACATTAACAACAGAAAAAAAATGTACGAATGGAGGACCGTCCAAAGACCGAGGTCTGTAGGCTCCTCTGAGATGAGGAGTTGGACGGCCCCTCCCCTAACCCTTTCACCCCCCCCCCCCCCCCAACTACCACAGGCACACAGACAGTACACACACATATGGATGAAAACATAAAATGTCGTACAAGCAACAAAAAAACCAGAACAGGAAAAAGAAAAAGTCATAGTAAAAATAATAATAGAAGACAAATGTGAACTAATGATAACTTAGAAAAAATAAATAAAAATAATATCACGAACATCAAATTATGGATATACATTTTATTTTAAATATTTTTCCTCTATTGTACTGTGCCGCCAGGCTGTAAATCAATATTAAAAACTTTCAAAATGAAGTGAGATGGCGTTTAAGTCGAGAAGCAAATGCCTTGATGCTGGATGCCGATTTGACCTCGTCCGGAATTTGTCTCCAGAGCTTTGGACCTCTACAGATGAAGCTTTTAAATACAATGTCGACTTTATGTTTATTTATATGAATGCCACCACGCAGCCGCGTGTTGTGGTCGTAGACATTTGTGTTCCTTGTGAACATACGTAACAGATTATGTGGCAGATTATTATTCATAAATCTGTACATAAAAATTCCTGTCTGACACAAATGTAGATCTGTAAATCTCAGAATGCCCAATCTCTTAAAAAGCGGCTCAGTGTGTTCATTGTTCTTCACGTTGCAGATGATCCGCACAGCCCTTTTTTGTAAAATCTCGAGACATTTGACCTGAGTTTTAGCTGCGGATCCCCAGAGCAGATTGCAATACAAGAGGTGCGGATGGACAAGGCTGTGGTACAACAAACGCACATTTTCTGTTGAGAGTATATTTTTTGCGGAGCGCAGGGTAAATGTGCCGCTTCGTATGCGCTTCCGACAACTGTCAATATGTTGATGCCAGCGCAGATTGTCGTCAATATAGACACCAAGGAACTTGGTGCACTGGACTTTTTCGACATTAGCCCCATCAATCTCAAGCCTAAGATCTTGATCTAGGAGATTATTTGATTTATTTATGAGCATATAATTAGTTTTCTGTGCATTTAGAGATAACTTGTTCGCTTTGAACCAGATACAATTTTTAGCTCTTCATTTGCAGTTTGATATAAGTTATCGTGGTCCTTCGATGAAATGTAGATAGTTGTGTCGTCAGCAAAGAGGATGCTTTTAACACGTTTTAAGACTTTTGGAAGGTCATTTATGTACAATATAAATAGCATGGGTCCCAATACAGAACCCTGTGGTACTCCACAAGTTATATCATATGATTTTGATTTGAACCCCTTGTATTTCACATATTGTTTTCGACCACGAAGATAACTTTTAAACCACTCAAGTGCCGTACCTCTAACACCATAATGGCTCAGTTTATTTAAAAGTATTGAGTGATCGATCGTGTCAAAAGCTTTAGAAAGGTCCAGGAATAATGCCAGAGTGTTCTCTCCGTGTTCAAGTGCAGTGTATGTGTCAAACAGAAACTCAGTGACCGCGTTCTCAGTCGAGTGCTTTGGTCGAAAACCGTATTGGTCAGATAGCAAGTTATGCTTTGCAACAAAGCTGGACAGTCGTTTATGAACGACCTTTTCCAAAATTTTGGAAAAGCTTGGCAACAGAGATATTGGACGATAGTTAGTAAAGTAAAGCTTTTCTTTGGCTTTGTAAATGGGGATCACTTCAGCGATCTTCATATCATCAGGAAAAACTCCCTCCGATAATGATTTGTTTACAAGATGTGATAAAGGAGGCAACGATTGACCAAGTTGTTTGACTAGATTCATGCTGATACCGTCGTGACCGGCGCTTTTCTTTGGCTTAAAGCTGTTTATTATTTTAGAAATTTCATCCGGGTTGACAGGATTAAGAAACATCGATTGAATTGTGGATGATTGACAAAGATACTCAGCAAACGAGTGATCAGAACATCCAATTTGGTCTGCATATTTCACACCTATGGTAGCGAAATATTCACAGAACCCATCTGCAATCTTTTTCGGGTCAACTTCCTTTTTGGCATTGACATAAAAATTAGGGCTGTCAATCGATTAAAAAAAATTAACTAATTAATCGCACATTTAGAAATTGCGATTAATTAATCGCGATTAAGTGTTTTCCTTCTTTTTAAAGACAAAACTTCACACAGAGCTGTGTTTTCAAAGAGGCTCCTACATATACAGTGCCAGCGAGGTATTTAATATCGTGGATGATAAATTGTTTCTTCAGTGAAACATCAGATTAGTAAAAAAAAAAGAAGTATATTGAGACCCCATTGGTCCTGTCATCTTTACCACTGAACAGCAGAACCAGTGGCCTTGGTAACTGACTGACATTCAGATATGTTAACCCTCTGGAGGCTGGGCTCATTTTATACATTTTACAAAATAAATTAAATTCACCGTTTAAAGTCTTTTGCATGTGACACACCCCCACGTGTTATACATCAAACATTCCAGAACAATCTCAGCTCTGAAACAAGGCTCATTGTCCTCACGCCGTGTTCTCTAGTTCTCTGACTGACAGGCTGCTAAATGAGCCTTACCTGTGAGGTGGGCGGTCCTTTGTGATTTACTGAGTGTTCATTGGGGTTTTTTTTCTCGAAATGTTGACAAACGGATTGACAAATCACGGTGAAGGTTTCGTGTGACGAGTTCTTTCCGCGCCGCGTCACCCGACACGTCGCCCCTCCGTTCCTCTGTGTATCAGAGGGGGAGACGGGAGGAAGGAGGAGCAGGAGGAAACCTGACTGATTCATCCACGAGTTTAACTGATTTATGATCCTTATTTTCGCGGAGAAATAATTGTTTTAAAAACGGAAACAGTGTCAAACCGTACTGCTGCGGTTAAAAAAAATATATTAAAAAAAATAAAAATAAAAATTTGCGTTAATTGCGGTAAAATATTTTAGTGCGTTAACGCGGCCAAATTAATCGCGTAGATTAACGCGTTAACGCTGACAGCCCTACATGAAATACATCCGAGATACGAGACTTGTCGTTGGATTTGTTAATGATCGAGTTAATCACTCTCCAAGTCTTCCTTGAGTCGTACTTATATTCATTGAGGAGGTTAGAGTAGTACAATTGTTTTGCGTCTCGTTTGACTTTGTTTAATATATTTCTGTAGGTGAGAAATTTTGCCCGCGCAGGATGACTGTCTGGTTTCCCCAGCTGGAGTTTGAACAGAAGATCACCTTCTCTTTTCAGGGAGGCAATCAGACACGGTGGGAGAGCAGCAAGGAGGCAACAGATGTTGTCCGCCGGATCCTGCCAGCTCTGTTGGCAGACCTGTCCCGGCAGGCCAGGCAGGAGCCCACAGCTGAGGGGCTCTACAACTTTGCCAAACATGAGTTCTTCCCTCCAGCCCTTTGTCTGATGCAGGTACAGTAAGAGAGTGACTTATTTCTAGACTGTTTATTGTACTTTTCTAATAATAACTGTCTTTACTATTAAGGTTGTGCATGAAAAGCTGCACAGACAGTTCCAGATATTTCAGAGAAGGAACCTTTTCTTTTCTCAAGTGGATCAGGAGGTATGTAGTTGTCCATAAAAAAAGAGTATACGTGTTGATAGAACGATGCCTGTTGTCTGGGACATTATTGTGTTATAACTGTATTATAGGTTGCAATTATTGTAAGTCGCTTTGGATAAAAACCATCAGCTAAATAACTGTAATGTAAATGGCTGTAATGTAGGTGACAGCGCTGAAGGCGTCCCTGGTCCTACTTAAGGATAAGAACCTCATTAGGGACAGGTGGAATGCATGGATGACCTCCGACACCAGGCTGAAGGCACTCCATGAAGAAATCCCAGCCTACTTCAAGGCTGATGTCTGGGAGAGGTTCAAGAGATCGGTAGGATATCTATATATATATATATACACATTGCATCCGGAAAGTATTCACAGCGCTTCACTTTTTCCACATTTTGTTATGTTACAGTCTTATTCCAAAAAGGATTAAATTCATTATTTTCCTCAACATTCTACACACAACAACCCATAATGACAAAGTGAAAACTGTTTTTTGCAAATTTTTGCACATTTATTAAAAATAAAGAACGAAAACATAACATGTACATAAGTATTCACAGTGTTTGCCATGACACTCAAAATTTAGCTCTGGTGCATCCTGTTTCCACTGATCATCCTTGAGATGTTTGATTGGAGTCCACCTGTGCTAAATTCAGTTGATTGGACATGATTGAGAAAGGCACACACCTGTCTATATAAGGTATCACAGTTGACTGCATATCAGAGCATAAACCAAGCCATGAAGTTCAAGGAATTATCTATAGAGCGTATTCACTCACGTGACCACATCAAACTCTGGCGGCCATGTCGGGGTCCCACCACGGCATTGTTTTGCTTGTTTGTATGCCGCTCTTCCCTTAGAAATGACCATTATATCCTGAAGGAGACACGATTTCAGTTCAAAGCGGTGTGCCTTGTGATTATGGTGCTGTGCCTCATTGTTGGATGTGGGACTAATGATTCAGAATATGGGTTTATCAGCTCAACAAGAGGCTATGACTTCAACTTGTCATCTACTTCGGCTTCACTCGGCGTCTGAGCGTGAGGACTGTTCTCATGTGATTCTGTTGATGCATCGGGTTGTGGGCACGTTTCCATTGACACTCGTCAATAATCTCTTTTTGCTTTTTTCGCCGAGCGAAAATCAATGTTTCACTTGCGCAAAAGGAACTGTGGATGGAAACTTGGGAGGAAGCCATGAACATGGCAACTCCGTCGGGCGATGTCTGCCTTTACTCTGTGATTCATGTCAAATAAAACACTGTCTCCAGCACGGCCACCAAACAGGCACTGCTGGTCCTGAAGGAGCTGGAAGCGGCTTCATCAGACACTCGTCCTGGAGGCGGAGCTGTGACTACGGATCATATATGAACCCAGACACGGGGCGCTCGATGTTCCCACATTGGTGGTATTTCCACAACAAGTATAACGCAGAAATAGTTGTTAATGTCCCATGGTCGATAGCGGAAATGAAAACTGTTTTACAGGGATGTGACCGGGCTCTGCTGGTAACTAGGGGTAACTAGCGAATTAACCACAAAGTGTTGAGCGAGTGAAATCAGGTAAAAAAAGCGTGGCAAATATTCAATTCCAACCGCTGAAATCTGTCTTTGGTAATGCAGAAGGACATGAGGTTGCTGGGCTCTCGCATAATCAAACAGCGGACACGATAGGAGGTCAACTTCTTCTGACATTTAATAAGTGGGACCCCAAGATGGCGCGATTGAGATTCTGACGTCACGTGAATACGCTCTATAGACCTCCGAGACAGAATTGTATCGAGGCACAGATCTGGCGAAGGGTACAGAAAGATTTCTAGCATTGAAAGTCCCAATGAGCACAGTGGCCTCCATCATCCGGACATGGAAGAAGTTTGGAACCACCAGGACTCTTCCTAGAGTCGCCGAGCCAGACTGAGCGATCGGGGGAGAAGGGCCTTCGTCAGGGAGGTGACCAGGAACCCGATGGTCACTCTGACAGAGCTCCAGCGTTGTTCTATGAAGAGAGGAGAACCTTCCAGAAGGACAATCATCTCTGCAACACTCCACACATCAGGCCTGTTTTGTAGTGGCCAGACGGAAGCCACTCCTCAGTAAAAAGAACATGACAGCCCGCCTAAAGTTTGCAAAAAAGCACCTGAAGGACTCTCAGACCATGAGAAACCAAATGCTCTGGTCTGATGAAACAAAGATTGAACTCTTTGGCCTGAATGCCAAGCGTCATGTCTGGAGGAAACCAGGCACTACTCCTCACCTGGCCAACAGCATCCCTACAGTGAAGCATGTGGGGGCAGCATCATGCTGTGGGGATGTTTTTCAGTGGGAGGAACTGGGAGACGAGTCAGGATTGAGGGAAAGATGAATGCAGCAACGTACAGACATCCTGGATGAAAACATGCTCCAAAGCGCTCTGGACCTCAGACTGGGGCGACAGTTCATCTTCCAACAGGACAACGACCCGAAGCACACAGCCAAGATAACAAAGGAGTGGCTTCGGGACAACTCTGTGAAGGTCCTGGAGCGGCCCAGTCAGAGCCCGGACCTGAACCCCATTGAACATCTCTGGAGAGATCTGAACATGGCTGTGCACCGACGCTCCCCATCCAACCTGATGGAACTTGAGAGGTTCTGAAAGAAGAATGGGAGAAACTGCCCAGAAATAGGTGTGCCACGCTTGTGGAATCAGACCCAAGAAGACTTGAGGCTGTAATTGCTGCCAAAGGTGCTTCAACAAAGTATTGAGCAAAGGCTGTGAATACTTATGTACATGTTATGTTTTCGTTCTTTATTTTTAATAAATGTGCAAACATTTGCAAAAAACAGTTTTCACTTTGTCATTATGGGTTTTTGTGTGTAGAATGTTGAGGAAAATAATTAATTTAATCCATTTTGGAATAAGGCTGTAACATAACAAAATGTGGAAAAAATCAAGCGCTGTGAATACTTTCCGGATAGGTAGTTGATTAATTTTACATGATTAATTTTAATACTAGGTGATGGAACCATTCCTCATCATGCTGGTTGAGAACATCGACAACCGCTTCCCCAGCACCAGTGCCCTGCAAAGCATTGATGTTTTTACACCAAGTAAAGTGCTGGCAAACCCGGCTCCAAACTTTGGTGTAAAAGAGATGCAGGCTCTGGCAAAGCAGATCCCCAGACTGGAGGAGTCTGTTCTACTGCAAGAGTGGGACACCTTCACAGAGAGGGTCAGTGACAATGTGCAGTACATTTAATAATTACTCATATTCTTCATACTAAAATGAAAATAATAATTGTCCATTGTCCATTGTTTTTATGCGCTTGCAGTCGAAATCCCTGGAGGAGGTTCTCCTCTGGCTGGTGTCTCCTGAGGCCTCTGCCATGTATCCCTCCCTGAGCTTGGCAGCCGCTGTTGCCCTCACTGCACCTGTCCAGACTGCAGATGTTGAGCGGTTGTTCTCTGCCCTCAAGCTGGTGAATAGAAATAACTTGATGTGTAATCAGCAATAGAGTATATTCCACATCTCCAAACGTGAAAGGGTTGTTGATATGATTTGATTATACCACTCCATTACGTTTTCAACAGGTGAAAACACCACTGAGGAACCGCCTCAAGGACGACCACCTTGATGTGTGCTGCAGGGTGGCCATCGACGGACCAGACCCCGATGAGATCGACTATCATGGCCTTGTCAGATCCTTCTACCAAGTGGCCAACAAAAAGCGGAGGGTGAAATGTTCACAAGCTGGATGTGACCTCTGCAACTGACTGCCTCCCCTTAGCTTAGTTTGTATAATACAAATGAATAGTAATAATTGATAAACTTGAATTTCAGAATTTGTGTGTTCCATTTCTTTGTGTGTTCCATTTCTGACAGATATATATAAAGAGGTAAACCTTGATAATCTTTGAACCATACATGGGGCTTGGACTATTGTCAATCTGTTAGCCTATTTATTTTAATCTAAAGTGGAAGCAAAATGATTTCCTCAAGCATAGACTCCATTATTTCTGTAAAAAAAAAAAAAAAAATACATTGATGTTTGCTAATTACGGCGCGCAAGACCCATTTTGACCGAGGAAAAACCCTGACTTCACCACTTGATCAATTTGACCACTTCTTTGCACAGCGCGTTGATGGTCCAAATGTGGTTAGCGATGCGCTGGCCACTTTCCCCCATGCTCTTCAGGGCCACTCCAATCCAAAAGGCGGACACGATCAGGCCCAGCGTGTTGGTGCCGTCCACATAGTGACCCTGCACTTGCACAACAGTGTCATTCTGAAACAAGACGGGGGGGTCAACATTCAGAGGGGTCTGAGGGCAACTACCACTACACTTCCAAAACAGAATCTTGATAGTGAGGAGGAAAAGATGTACCGTCTTCAGGCTAGAGTTTGACTCTAACGAGTGATTTGAGAACTGCAGCCTCGTAGTCTTGTACTAAGAAAAGAAAGGAGTGTGTTCACGTAAATATGGCATCGTCTCCCTCATATGGAAAAAGAGACGACATGATCATAGAAATTAAAAAGATACCGTTTTGAAGGAAGCCCGGATCACGTTACTTGGTACCACGTACCTTTTAAGAATAAAGAAGAGTGAAACAGATTAGGCAGCTTACAAATGTTGACAAATCGCACACTGAATGCAGCTTAAGCTCCGATGTCATGGCACTTCCTTCTCACCTCACGAGCTCCATCAAGGAGTCGATGAAGGCGAACTCTACCTCCGCCTGCTGATCGTCTTCGTCCTCGGTGTAAGCCGCCCCAGGCTCGACCACCAGTACCAGCATCAACCCTGCAAGCACGTGTTAGAGGTGAGCGTCAGAAGCGGCACGTGAATTGGTCATTTCCAGAAAATGACCATCAATGCTGCCAACACGTCTGGGACCGTAGTTCTGTCCTTCACAATAAGATATCACGCGTCAACAACTCTAAACTATGCAATATCAGCTCCTTCATTTCCAATTAATTAACACCTGCGGGATATTTTGTTAAACTCTTCTCATGTCGGTTCACTTGCAAAACACCAGCCGATGCATGGGATTGAACAATTATGCACACATGTTATAATATAACAATTACTATCATAACAACAATATTACAACTAAAAACACAAGTACTCATGTTTGAAAAGCTACATTTGTAAAACAAAAAGTCAAATTACTTGTGCAAATCCTTGAAAAGATGATGCAAACATTTATTTAATATACAAACGAGACACAAATAAAATTCAGTAAAAAATATGGACACAAATAGCATTTCAAATAATAATCTTCATCCATTTTCAAAATCCAGCTCGTCACACTGCCCACGAGCTCTTTGGGTCAGGTTCCCTGTTCTAGCAATGCAATTGGGTTTAAATGAGCTCAAACAGACAGACACGTGATACATACAGGTAGGTGTGCGGAAAGAATGATGAGTGAGTATTTCCTTTTGGCCGTGGCCGTTTATTTCTCATCCCCACACCGGTCTACCTCTACTTCCTGGTGCCCGTTAACACCCTGCGTCACCAGGGCTCCGCCCCTTTCCTTAAAGGGCCCTCGTGAATTCTACTCCCCTCCAAAGTCATATTTAAAGTCTGAGGTCACGTGACTCATATCTGTCAGTTGGATTCTTGTTTCGTGCGGAGCTTTCATTGGTGTCATTATTGTTTCGGGTGAGTACTTTACCAAAATAACAGCTTTAGTTGAATAAAATACATGATTTTCATTATATAACTTTCATTTTATTATTACAATATTGAAGTATTTGGACAAAGCTATCAATCGCCTCTGTCACTTTATTTGCGAATGTATCGGCCAATAAGCTACGAGCCTATAACAGGTTTATTAATGTAATGTAACTGTTATAGCAAACATGCAGTATAACGTGGAGGAAACCCCGAGAAGCTTCTTCGGCCGCATAAAAAGATGCTGGAATTGGATTCTGCGGATGGTATTCCTGGACACAGCGGTCACAGCGGTTGTTCTGGGTAAGTGATAACTACCGTTTGCACTTTAAGTTAACGAATTTATATCCCTCTCGGTGCCGTTTTAAGCTAACATCCCAATACAAGTGTTCAGCTGATTTAATGGTGTTCTCATGTCGGTTTAATGGTGTTAAACTAAACTTGATCTTCATACTTTTCGAGCTAAATATCGTTTTCATTATTAGAGTTAGCTTTATCTTTGCTAGAGCCGTTAAATGGACACTAACGGTTACGGTTGCCTGTTTTAGACCGTTAAACAGCCGTTGCTCGGGTCCACTCCGGACCAACGGCTATTCGGGGATATAAATGACCATCAATGCTGCCAACACGTCCGGGACCGTAGTTCTGTCCTTCACAATAAGATATCACGCGTCAACAACTCTAAACTATGCAATAAAAGTTCCTTCATTTCCAATTAATTCACACCTGCGGGATATTTTGTTCAACTCTTCTCATGTCGGTTTAATGGTGTTAAACTAAACTTGATCTTCATACTTTTCGAGCTAAATATCGTTTTCATAATTAGAGTTAGCTTTATCTTTGCTAGAGCCGTTAAATGGACACTAACGGTTACGGTTGCCTGTTGTAAACCGTTAAACAGCCGTTGCTCGGGTCCGGACCAGGGTTGCCAGGTCTGTGTGACAAAACCAGCCCGATATCAGAACTCAAAATATGCCTGTGCCAACCATATACACTGCTTTTAAAGTCCAACAGCATTGCTATCATTGCCAAATTTATTGTAATATCTACAAAGTAACACCAAATGTTTAGTATGCCAGCATTAAAAGCAGTTTTCCCGAAACAGTTATTTCACCTAGGTCCTAAAATGGCCTTGTGTAATTAGATACAGTATATTATCATAAATAAAATGTGTGTACGTGCTGATCTGGAGTCAGTTTGGTAAACAATTACTATCATAACAACAATATTACAACTAAAAACACAAGTATTCACAAGTATTCATGTTTGAAAAGCTACATTTGTAAAACAAAAAGCCAAAATAATTGTGCAAATCCTTGAAAATATGATGCAAACATTTATTTAATATACAAACGAGACACAAATAAAATTCAGGAAAAAATATGGACACAAATAGCATTTCAAATAATAATCTTCATCCATTTTCAAAATCCAGCTCCTCGTCACACTGCCCACGACAGCAATCCCTTGGAGCTCTTCGGGAGGTCAGGTTCCCTGCACCGACCACACGCCCAAGCTGTTGTCTCCCTGTCTTCAGGAGTGTGACCTCTTCAGAGAATTTTGTTTATTACTTTTAATTCAAGAAAGATTTCCCCGAGCTTGCATACAAAGAAAGTTAAGATTAAGTACACAACCGGTGGATATCGTGCATCCAGCAGATGATGAGCTGGATGATGATGATCTTAGTATCCTCAGACCTGGTTGGTTTAGCGGACAGTTAACCTAATTTAACATAATTTAGGACTTAATTTTAAGAAATGTACTGCCAATAAATGTTTGTATTGTTAGTCAGGGATATTAAGAGACTGCAATTGGAACTCAGTCTTATTGAAAACCTATTTGACTAAATGAAGCAGCCAACTAAGTTATAAGATACATTTAGGAAATGGTTTTAACTGCATGATTAAGAGTTTTAGTTCATCAACCTACCTTCACAACCACAATTGCATGCAAAACATCCAACTTTTTAAAATGTAATGATTAGATGTATTAGATTCATAAACTGAGTGTTGAAGAAGCAGTCTGGCAGCAATGCACACCACCTGATGTGAGAATCACTTCAAATAACGTTTGTAAAACATCTTTGTTGTTGTCTCACAGGTCTTGTCGTGGGCTTGATTATAAAGTTCACCGCCACGCTGTCCAAACTGGACAAATTCCTCATTAGATTTCCCGGAGAGCTTGTCTTCCGTCTGCTGCATGTGGTGACCACTCCTCTCCTCATCACAGGTGTGATGACAGGTAAGCCCCAACACAACATGCACACAGCTTTCATAAGGAATACTGGTGGTTTGGCAAGTTGAAGCTTATTCAAATAAAATATCCCTCAAGGGAATAATACTTGAACACCAGCCACTGTGGACACCAGTCACAACGACATAACGATGGCACATGCTACACTAGAATAGTGACGAAGGCAATAAACCAACTCAGTAATGCCACTCGCATATAAATACCTCCCTAAAGTGTACATGAGCTAACTTCAGCCACCGTTAGCCAATCTTAAAATCAAAGGTGTTTGAGTCCAGGTTCAGAATGATTATATTGGTCCTTAGTCCATTATCCATCTGTCTCTCAACTCATCTTCCATCCCAATCAACAATATTGACAGAAAGCTCCATCAGCTCAGGCAAGTGAAACGGCTACATTTATGAAACTGTCTTTTGCACAAACACTGTTAGACAGCTACTGGAGGCTGACTGTCACTGCAGTACCGTAGGTAATAAGTATATTACCTGTTTCAAATGAGTCAAATCCTCCAATAATTGCTATTCATGCGCCACACAGATATTCTGTGAGACCCGATGACCCAAGGAGCAGAGCTGCTGTTGTAAACTGTCTTAGTGATGTCATCGGTTGGATGGCACAACATTTTGATATCTCAAAATAACAAAGTGTCGTTGTTCAGTCCCCCGAACAGTACGAGTCCCGTCGCCTTCAACTAAGTCAGAATTGAGCAGCTCTAGGCTTTTCACTAGTTATACCTCCATCACATCCCCCCCTCAACCCAGGCTTCTCTCCACTGGCTCCACTTCTAAAGCGCCTGTCGGCCTCGCCGCCAGCTCGAGCCGAACCCTGAGCCCAGGAGCTCGCAGCTGGAGATGCTTGTGGCCCTTGTGGCTGTTCCCCTGCAGTCAAAGCATAAAACTAAAGGTGACCGGTCTTCTGCTCTCAGGGCCCCTCGGCTTCCCCGAGGAAATAAAAAGCTGGCAGAACCAGTGATCTCTTTAAAATCACCTCTTAAAACTCACTAGTGATGTCGTCATTCCACTGCTTTTACTCTTTGTAATGTTTCTATTGATTTGATTACATTTTATTTGTATTTTGTACTTATTGTTTTGATTTCTCTGTCGACGCTTTTAACTTATTGTCCTGTTTAATCTCAATTCTCCGTAAACGTTTTTTCTTACGATGTGTTTCCCTCACTTTCCGTCACATTACCTTGAATGATCCACTTGTCGCCTGTATGACCGAACGCACTCTCAGCCTGCAGACCGTGACTCATGTTGTCTTTTCCAGGTGTTGCTCGTCTCAAGGCTGGATCTTCAGGAAGGATGGCTTTTCGTGCGTCAGCCATAACGACTTTGCTGTCTGTGACTTTGGGTAAGAGCTATGTCGTACGATGATTTTATTCAGAAATATATTGTTTTATTGATAAACACACAATGCATATGGCATTTGAACATTTCCGTTTTTTATTTTACTTGAGCTTCTAAATGTGCTATTTAAAACTCATTCACAAGCCTCTGTCAACATGGGAATGCAGCTATTTCAACCAGGTGACACATATACTAGTTTCTTCCATGATGATCTTCCCGAATGTGTTCCGCTCTATATTTTATTATAGTACAAGACTGTGAGGTTTGAGGTTGAAGCGGATGAGGAAAATCTGCAGCCGGTAAATATTTTTCCCGTGTCACTGAGAAGATCATTTTGTGGAGATAGCATTTGCAGAGATAGTCTTTCATACATAAAGTTGCTCTCAGATTATTATTCATAATGAGTTTCCGTCTGGTTACAGAATGCTGTGAGAATTAAGAGGCACTACATTCAAGGCGCCAACATATTGGGCCTGACTGTCTGGGCCGGTATTTTTGGCCTATTTCTGGACAAGATGGGAGAACAAGGGGAAGCCATTTTAGTGCACTTTACGATCCTCAGCGGGGCCTCCCATATTTTGGTCCACTGGATTCTGGGGTAAGGTGACACAATATACCATTAAATATATGATTTACTTTCTCAAACAAATATAGAAATACAGTACATGTCCAACAGTTGTAAGTATTTATGCTAACATGCTGAATGTAATACAAATGTGGTGTATTTTTTTGTTCAGAGTATTATTACAAATAGTAAAACTTTATTACTGATGAAACACCGGAATATTCCTCTTCAACGTGCGTTCACTGGGTAACAAGCTGGACGAACTCCAGCTACTAGTTGGTTAGAACAGAGACTTCTCCTTATCTTCCATTGTGTGCTTCACGGAGACGTGGCTGTGTGGTTCGATACCAGACTCTGCGCTGCAGTTAGCTGGTTCCCTCCGAAGCTCTCGACTCGCCAGCCAACCGTTAGGAGTTAGACTGAGAAAATGTCGGGACGAGGGATGCAGGACGACTTCAGCCACAGCGATAGATGCCTGGCATATTGGCTACAACATTATTTAAACATATCAAGCCTGGTGGCCGTTATCGTCGGTGAGTAACTGTGTTCCGTCTGTATTTGGACAACACGGTGAAACAGGTTGTATTGGTATTGTTAACTAGCCTCAGCTTTGTATGCAATCCACGTTAATTATTCTACGGTCTCCAATTTATGAGACGGCCACTTTCCAAACTCTGGTGGAGGCCCGTAGCGGTCCTCACGTGCAAATCGGTCGTCCGACCTGGGTCTAGGGGCGAAAGACTAATCGAACTATCTAGTAGCTGGTTCCCTCCGAAGCTCTCGACTCGCCAGCCAACTGTTAGTTAGTTGTTAGACGGCGTGCTATGTCGGCAATTCCGCAGGAGTACGAGCCGGCCAGCCACACCGCCAATATGCCGAACATCCAGGACGACTTCAGGCACTTCTGGCATATTTGATCAAACATTAATTCAACATCTCAAGTCTGGTGGCCGTTATCGTCGGTGTTTTTTCACCTATATGCCATCAGGGATGAGGCTGTCTCCAGGCAGGACGTGTACATGTCCTGGATGGAGACATGCAGCGAGGCGGCCGCACACATCGCCGTGCTGACCCGCCAAGAGCCAGGGCGAGGAGCGCAATCGGTTCCTCCAGAATGAGAGTCATAAAGAATGACCGTATTCGCAGACTGGAGGAGCCGAAGGAATCGGCAGCATCTGGAGATGGTAAATATTATCCGACCTGGTTTTCTAACAATAATTTCATTCATATTACACTTGCTGCTCATCCCATACACAATGAACTCCTTTAACAATCTGCTTCCTTGCGTTTCTCAGACATCGCTGACGATGCTCGCCCTGCCTCTTTTGGAGGAAGATTTATTGTAAATATGTTGTATTTAATTGTTTAAAGTTGTTAAAAATAAAAATGTTAGCCCAACTTTCCAAATGTGATTTCTTCCAGACTCAGTTGGGCCAAAGCCCCACGTCAATGATGACGAGCTATTGTTCAAGAAAAGTGTTTCCTAATACATTAGTTTTCCTGTCATGAACATTTGAATTGCAATTACATATTTCTTTACTGTTCACAACAATGATTCACCTATTAAGCCATACGTGTCAAACTCATGGCCCGCGGGCCAAATGTGGCCCGCCACGTCATTTGATGTGGCCCGCGCATGAAATAAATATGATGCCTTTTCTTAAAAAAGGGAGTAAAAAAATCTTGTGCTTTTATTTTGAAGGTCATTTTTTTTGCAGCGGACTGCGGTCTGTTCACGCTCCTTCATGCTGCGTTCACGCCAGAGGAGAGGCGAACCCTTGCGTTGCTTTACTAAATGTACTCGCGTGAGTCACTCGCCGGACTATTTGTCACGTTTTCTTCACTCGCGCTAGAAGCGCCGACCATCAAGCCCTCGAGTCTGAGTTAATAATATAAATATTACATATTATATTATCCGTAGCCGCACGCAGCTTCTCCAGGAGCTGCGTCTGGATGACGGCCGCTTCCAGACGATCAATATCCTCCGTAGTTTCCAGTGGTGTAGTGGGGATTTTTTTACTGGGGGGGACGCTATTTTAATTAGGTCATCCCAAACAATGCCACATAAGTGCGCACGTGTGCAGTGCAATCACAAAACGGGCAGACAGGTCTACAGAAACCACCGGTATGCCTAGTCCTACTTTAGTTGCTGAAAAAAATCCGTGTTACTCACCGTTGAAATCATTCAGAGGAAACGCCACAGTGGGTCTGGATCCTTGCCAGATTCGGCTGCAGCCTGTCGTGACCTCTTGTCTTCAGCTGAGCGATGTCGTCTCAGCCAAGTTGTTACATATCCTGTCGGATCCCACTGGGTCAGAGGTGGACCATGTAGCTTTATGAACATCAAGGTGGATACCCGTTCAACCAGCAACCTGTTGCGCGTTGGGGTGATGATCAGATTCATCTGGCTGAATCCTTTCACATTCTGCCGTGCTGCATGGTATCAGTCTAGTGCAGTTCATCAAGGGCCTGAGCTCGGCAGGTGTAGCATCGTCTACAGTGCTCTCCACAAAGTCTCGGAATGCATTTATTGCACTTACAGTCGGCAGCCTGAATCGTTGGCACAGTTCACTCACTTGCACCTCTCCGTAGCCAGGCGGCATGGTCTGAGCTGGTGGCCAGTTGTCGCGTTCCAGGACTTTCAGTTGAGCGAGCAAGTGAACATAGTCTGTGTCCGACTGGGCCTGCGAGGCTGCTCCACGAGATGATGCAGTAGTGAACATTCTATGGCTAAGGTTGTTGCTTAGACTCCGGAGAAATTGTTGACGATTGATGGTGACGATTTTGGAGTTGTCTGTGAGCACAACTGTGCCCAGTCTGCCTTCTGATATGGCATTTTCAGCTGCAAGGACCTTGGTCCCAGGTCGCTCCCCCAGTCCATTGATAAAACGAATGCTCCGGTGGATCAGTTTGTCGGCGTAGGCTACTGATGTCGTGCGCTTTTGCAAACATTCTGACGTCTTCAGGCGGCTCTTCTGGTGATGTAGTAGCAGCTTCACTTGTAGCTGCTTCGGTGCTGCTAGCCTCTTTCTTCTTCTGAATTAAATTCTTTTTAGAAAAGAAGTCGTGCAAAGAACGCGGCGGGATCGCGAGCTGGGGGTGTGTCAGTGACATTGACACTGTCATCACATCAAAGTTTGAGGAGCTGTCCAGATGCTGAAAGAGCGCCACCAGGCCAGGCATAAATTATGCCGTTCATTCCATTTAATTATATTCACGTACAGTATGTAGACACATATATATTAATAATTAGATGGTCATCCGCCCCTCCCAAAAACGTGAGTTATTAAAAACGGAACGTTATCATATTGTTATGCAACAATCGTGCATTTATTTGGTTTCATAATCCCGAAACGTTTTTGTTGAAAAAATACCACCCGGAATCGCTGTTTTTGCAGGACTCTGGCGCAGCGCCGTCTGCTTTTTGCATCACGAGCGTGATGACGAATCATAATAGAAATAGTTTTTATTTTTTATTATAATTACTGTGAAATGTATTATGTTGTCATTATGACAACACATACACACTTGCAACTGATAACACTGGCAATGATTTTTATATTTATTAGACTATTTAAAAAATAAAAATAAATCATGCTCCAAATAAGTGGGGGTACGGCGTACCCCCGCGTCCAACGCCCACTACACCACTGGTAGTTTCTGATTCAACGGTATGACGTCAGTGACGTCACGCGGAGCATTTCAACAGTCTCACCTACTTTTACCGCCCGAGTTTAAAAAATCAGCCCGAATGAGGCGCATTTTTCGCGTCCTGTCATTCGCGTGCGTGCGTGTGTGACCACATTGACTTTGTATGAACAAACATCCGCAGTTCCCCTATTATGAATTCCTCCATCAGGTCTATGTGTCAGTGGTCACTAAGGTTGAAGTGAGTGCTGCTTCATGTTGTTCAGTATTTATAATATAGTCAGAAGAAAAGTTAATGTTGAATATGTGAATCTTTTTTAATTACCCTTGTTTAATTTATTTAGAGTTTGTGTATAAAAGCTGGTCCTCAAGACTGACTTGTAGAGCAGCTTTATGTGTCAGAGGTTCAGTGAGTGAGACATGCATTACATCTTTTGAGGCTTTTTAAAACCAGACTTTTTTATTTCATGTTTATGCATGAAAGCATGGTTTAGACATGTTTTAAAGTCTGAAGTTACTGAGTAGTAATGTATGTTGTATTACCTTGTGTCCTTAAGATTCACTTGTTGGTTCATAATTGACTGTAAAAGGGAATATTACTAAATAGGTTTGTTGGGCATACTGTGATATTCTGAACTCTCAGGTTCAAAACTGCACCATCTTTTCATTAAATACATTTGAGAAGTTAAAAATGTCCCTCGATTTAGGTCTCAGCTTGTCATTCAGGGGTGATAGTGCGTCCCAAAGCCAGACCAGTAGAGAACCACTGCCCCAGACCAGTGGAGAACCACTGCCCAGACCAGTGGAGAACCACCTGTCTCAACTGTGACAAAGCTTTTAACAAAGTTAATGTAATAATGTTTGTTTGATCTTTGATAAAGTAATGTGGGTTAAAATATAAAAAATGAAATTAAATAGATTTATTTTATAATATTAAATACATTTGCATATATAGTTATACATTTATATAAGTACACCTAAATAAACAATAAACAAATGCAAAGACAGTTATTTAACAATATGTTCTGGAGTAGTTAGAATTATACCGTGTTAGTGACAACCGGCCCTTTGAGGGCAGCCATGAGGCGGATGTGGCCCCCGGTGAAAATGAGTTTGACACCCCTGTATTAAGCAGACATGAAAGCATTAGTCCATTAAATATATTTATTCTCCACAACAGAGCCCATAGTGCAAGGTCAAACAAACAATAGAAACAGTAAAACAAATATAATAATGCATATGACAAAAAGGATGTAATGATTAAAAAGAGAAAAGCGATATACATGACAAAACACGACCCATTTTACCTCTTATAAACGACGCATCTGTTTCTTTCCGTCTCATGAGAGGCAGACACCTGGACCATGCTCTGGTCTCTGTACAGGCAAAATACTTTAGCAAGTCAATAAATGTACTTCACTGGTAGCCCATAGAACCCGGTGTGAATATGAGGACTGTTTGGAAAAAGAGAACCCCCACCCTTCCGACCACGCTCAGTCTGGGGACCTGAACAGTCATTTCTCCCAATTGATCTCCGCCACCTTAACATTGACAAAAACACGATAGAAAAAATTCCACCACATCAAGAAAAGTATAAGCGGTCAGATGGAAAGACAAGCATTAGCATCGTTGGAAAAAACATCCATAATCATAAAACCAGCAGAAAAAGGGAGGTTCAACAGGTCATTCTTGGGGGAAAAAATGATATCCAGAAAGCCCTTAGACATCTTAATGACACCAAGTATTATATGCCATTAGAAACACTCATACAATGGTCCACGAAGGAATAATATCCTAAAACATCAAACTAATCCTGCCACACCGACAGCACAAAGACAATTTTATCTCCTCCCCAAAATCCTCAAACCTCCCGACCCTCCCTAAACCCTACATTGAGCAATTTTTGTTGTAAATTGTGTTTATTCTCAAAAGCAGAGTACACAGTTATACATTGCACTTGTCATTTTTCATATAATCGGACCCCAAGTAGATTCAAATTTCTCCGGCTGTCGCCGCAACGAGACCTTGATTTTCTCCAATTTTAAGAAGAATACCAGATCCATTAACCACAAGGAGGAACTGGGAGGGCGAGGTGACTTCCAGTCCATTTAGCCATTTCTGAAAAAGTACGTACATGTCGCCATTTTCCAACCCTGTATGTTAGGAGGGTAGGAGAGCCAAGTGCACCACGGTTGTTGGCCAGCCACTAACTACTGGCTGCAAAATCCCCCCACCAAGGCAAGGGGAGGAGAGCGCTCCAGCACATGGTCTAGTAGCAACAGGGTTAGCCCTCTACATTTAAAAAAAAAGTTTAGTAGACATATTAGATTAATTTTCTAACTTTATTTTGCATTTGGTTTCGGGTAGGGTTAACCCTTTTTCTTCGAGTGTGCGTCACAGGCTCGAACTGCTGTAGCCTGGAGTGAGGCTGCCAAGGTGGCAGGTGCCCAGCAGGACGGAGGCCGCCTCACACCAGCCTCCCTGCGTGTAGCAGTTGTGTACTCTTGTATTATTCAGTCACTTGATCTTGTATTGGATCAACCAGCCGTTTATTCAGGCAGCTCCAGCAGATACGTGACACGGAGTTTACTGGTCATGTAACTCACTCTGACGGCAGAACGTTTTAAAATCACTTGTATGTATTGTTAGATGTATGCACATGTTTTGGAAGAAACATTGAATTTTACATCATTTTATTAGTTTAGTTCCCACTGCAACTACAAATATTATTTGTGTATTTAAGGGTAATAGCTTGGGATGCGCGGTCACACCCGTCTACGTCCCAGGCATGTATGACCTGTTTGGCAAAAGCCCGGATAGAACAACTTCCTCCCTAAACGTGTCTTGAGACGTATACAACACGCTGGACTCCAGCATAACGTGAAAATAAAATAAAAAGTCAAGAGAAAAAAACGTGACAGAACATTTCCTCCAACCCCGTGTCCCGGGCCTGGACCGGGCCTTCAGCTCGGCGCTGTGGCCTGGATTGAGGCGGCTATGGGAGCAGGCCAGCCTCCCTGCAGGTCTCTGCATCGTGTATTATTTATTACGTCACACGTGAACTTCTTTTGGTTAAACCCTGCTGTTAATGCAGCTCCAGCAGATTCGTGACACAGATAGTTTACCGATAACAGACGCATTAGTTCTCATGAACCACCTCATTGTGGACGGGAGATCAATATCGTTGGGTATCAATGGGTTCAGTACGCATTTGGTGGCAGCACGTTCGCACAGACGGCGTAGACAGACCACCACTCTAGACAGACCACGTAACCCACCAACACCCTCCAGAACACAGCAATCATGGTTTAACTTAGATCAACACCCCCATGCTAACCCAGAACACCCCCATGCTAACCCAGAACACCACCATGCTAACCCAGAACACCCCCATGCTAACCCAGAACACCACCACGCTCCCCAGAACACCACCATGCTAACCCAGAACACCGCCATGCTAACCCAGAACACCGCCATGCTAACCCAGAACACCCCATGCTAACCCAGAACACCGCCATGCTAACCCAGAACACCACCACACTCCCCAGAACACCGCCATGCTAACCCAGAACACCGCCATGCTAACCCAGAACACCACCATGCTAAAGGCCACATGCTAGAACACCTCCTGAGAGGAAGGCATCGATGACTTCCCAACATGGAGCCCAGGCAGAGACCCAGGAGCAGAGAACAGGAGTTGAAATAACTCTCTTCACTGAAAGAAGTCACACGAGGAGCTCAGGCTGGAAGACGACGTAACACGAGGGGACTCAGGGGAGCCGAGAGGGGAGCCGAGAGGATCTGCCGAGAGGATCTGCGGAGCGGCGCAGACTGAAGACTCAGGCGGGAACCATGAGGGCGGGAACCATGAGGGCGGGAACCATGAGGGCGGGGCTTGCGATCACACAGGAGGCAGAGGAGTGGCTGAGGGCTGAAGGGAGTGACCAATCAGAGGACACAGGGAAGACACACACACACACACACGGACTGTGTCTACTACCGCGCACTTACTTTCAGTGCTCGAAGTGCTCAAGTGCGCCACACTGACAAAACCAGCAGAATTCAGTGCACTGAAAGTACCCGGATGGTGCACTGCAAACGGGCAGAAAATGTAGTGTAAAACGATGGACACTACTCGCCCTAAGCGGCCGCCATCTTGGTGACGTAGCGGAAGAGGAGGAGCCCTTTCACCAGCTTTTCATTTTATTTCTAAAACAATGGCGGACAGCACAAGCGGTAGACCACGAAGCTACAGACCGTAAATGTAAGTATCAGCGGTAATTACACATTGTACTGGTATTACAATGTACTACTAACATGCCATTCTCAGATTAAAGCCAGCGACATGAGTAGTTGGTGGAGTTAACGATGTATATGATATATACCGACAGTTATTTTTTTTTATTTAGAGAATAAGGGACAGTGCATATTGATTGACAGTACAATGTACATGTAAATATGCCAGATTATAGCCGGGAGGCTAGTTTCCATCTGTAGTCCCTTGGCAGGTTGATGTAATTTAAGAATGCAAGCAGAGTGAAATGGAAAGCACACATCACTTCACACATGACAGTACAGTAATACAAAAGAAGAAGAAAAAGATTAATTAGGTAGCATTAGATGCCATTGGATCTGCATGGCAGTTATGATAAGCTAGCTGGGTAATCCACCACCCGGCCAGTCCGACGAAGGTGCACTTTTATCGGACACTTTTCGCTTGACGAGCGGGGCAGGTCGGCTCCAGGCGCTTCTCCAGCGGCAAGTCCGACGACAGATAGCTGTCAGTCATCGGACAGTGTTAAACAACGGCTGTTCTGTTAAACAATCGAAATAGCTATTTTAATAATGGATTAACAATGGATATGCTCAGTGTAATAACGGGTTAACATGACACCGCGAGCGTTTGCACACACGCCGCCCGATAATTAATACCGTTACGATAGCTATCTAAGCTTGTCCTTCTAGAAATAATTGTAGCTTTCAATCATCGTTGTGTGTTGTTTTTTTAATGTCGTGTATGTATTAATTTAAATGTAATCGTGATCTGGGACAGAGCACTGAATGGCTATCCTCTTTCTGTTTCCTGCCCCAGAGTCGTTTCCTGGAGGTGCTGGTCCTCTGCTGCCCTCCCGACATCTGGCTCCAATGACCTCTGGCACCTCACATCCACCTCCAGGGCCTTGAAGAAGATGGACCGCCATCAATAGCCCCCACCACTCTGCTGAAGGCTGCCGACCCAGCTAGACGGGTGAAGCGGGCACCTAGGCGTGGGAGTTCCTCTCCTGGAGGGTGGCGGACAACAGTGGACAGGAGCGCAGCGATCTGCCCACTCATCCTGTGCACCAGCCGGGCCACCGTTCACCGGCCTGTCGAAGGCCCTGGCCACCACCCGATAGGAGGTGGTGCTGGCAAGTCAAAAAATAAAAACTAGACAGGAGATCTCGGGGCCCCAACCGTGGTCAGTCAGTGCCCAGCACAGCCATGAGGGCGTTGAATGACTCGGGTGAGCCTGAAGTCCACCCTCATGTCACTGTGGCCATCACAACACAACGCCAGCAGTGGCATTGCAACATGGATACGGCAGCGCCGCCTGGGACTGGGTGGCTGCTGTAGAGTGTGTGGGGAGGGGAAGATTATATTAATATGTAAGTCATTTTATCAATAAAATGTTGTCATTGAGGTTTTGTAGTCTTTTATTGCGTTTTCTGATTTATATTAGAATTGATGCATGTTTGTAACAATAATTAATATGCCTGTGTGTTCAATTGCTAATTGATTCCTGTATCAGGGTGAACTTCACTACAACAGAGATGTGTATAAAAGTACAGTCAGTCAAAGTAGGCCTATTACTGTGTGAATTCAAGCAGATGATGCCTATCATTTCAGTGGATAATTCTTAAAACTAATTGGAATCTAGGGACAAACATGTACAGAGTTGTCATGTTTTATTTCCATATGGTGTGTATGTGGATTGCAAAGAAGAAGGCTACTTCTGACAAGATAATTGAGAATTTAGCATACCTAGCGAGGAGAATTTAATTGCAACTACTACATGAAGCTATGCTGTGAAGGTAAGGCAAAATCACAATTAAATTTACATATACCATCTCGACTTCAGCCAGAAGGCGGAGGCTCCTGCCGCGATTGTGGAGGTATCGCAGTTTCCACATGGGGTGGAGAAAGGTAAACAAGGGACAACAAGAGGGCAAGAAGTGCTTCATTTGGTCACTTTAAGGGTTAGGGTATCGCAAGCAGATTTGCATATGTCACTCCCGGCTTAATTTCGCGGGTGCCGTGAACAGATTTGCGTCCGTCACTTCCGCCAAGTGGTTAACGTAAGTGTTCCATTTGAGACAGCACTTATCAGCAATTCAGTGCACTGCATTGCAGTGTACTTCGTGAAGTGCGCGGTAGTAGACACAGCCAGTGTGTTACAGCGTCACACACACAGAATAGGTGTGTGAGTGAGGGAGTATATTTAAAGACGACTGTTTGTTTTCTTCACCCCATAAAGCTCAGCTGTGATCTTAGAGTGAGAAGAAGAAGAGTACATCTTGGCTTGTTGAAAGAGTGTCTTCTCTGTAAGACACCCCCCCCCCCCACACACACACCACCCAGTGCGGCTGGTTTGGTGCAGGAGTATGATTACAGGGCTATTTACATTACAACATAGAGCGACCAGAGAAAAGGGGGCGAGAGATTGGCAAACAGAGAGAGAGAAAGAAGATGGTTTCCAGATGTGAGGTGGAATTCAGAGGGCTACAGAGTGACTACCCTTCCTCCTCCTCTTCCTCTTCCTCCTCCTCCTCCTCTGAACAGTGAGAGATCTGGATCAGCATGTGCACTTTGTATTGGAGAGAATAGGAGATTGAGAGAAACCACAAAACAGAGGAGAGGGAGAAGGCGTCGCACCGCAGGGGTGGGTGAGAGGGGAAAGAAGGGATGGAGACGGAGGAAGGGGATGGATAGAATAAAGCAGAACGAGGAGGGAAGAAGAGCGGGGCCTCTTGGTCGACCACAAGTCCAGAAATCTAACAGTGAGGCGGGGGGGGCAGTTGGTGGAGCTTGTTTAAAAGAAAATTGAGAGGGTTAGGATAATGAGTGCCGTTTTAGCTTTTTGGCTATATAGTAAAGTAACTTCACTGGGAGCCGAGCTGTGGGGACGTGGTGTTGGGCGCACTGACACCCCCTTTCCACTTTCTTTTGTCTTTGGCCTCTCAGTCTCATGACATGACAACAATAGCAGCTTTTATGGCCCAACTCAGCCTGGTTGACTCAGACAAACATTGTGTGTGTGTGTGTGTGTGTGTGTGTCCAACTGAAGAACCACAACTGTGCTCTCCTTGATTGCACTCAATACTGAAACAGAGATGAGCTCTAAAGACTTCTTCCTCCAAACTGTCACTATGCAACACTGATGGTGCCTTCAGACTGAACTAATGAAGTCGTATTTTCAACAAGCCCACCATTTATATGCCGGGCTGTTAGCGGTTAAAAGGAATAGTTCAACTAAAACAGGGTGAGTCGTATAAACAGACAGAGGCTGAAAGAAAGACAACAATAAAGGTTATATAAAGGTTGGAAAACATAACGAGAAATACTTCTGAAAGATGAATGTGCAGCATTATCAAAGTGTCTTTATACATTTGTGGGTTCATGGAAATGCAAAAAAGCATTTTGAGATCATCTGAAATATGCATGCAAATTCCTGCTATGTTTAGTGGAAGAGTGGTGCCTTCAGAGTGTGTCCGCACTGATGTGCTTTCCTCTTTTTGGAGTGCTGCCCTCACTCTAATAATGCCATTTGACTGTGACCACAGAGAGCTTATGGTAGCAAGTAGCTTACTGTTCACAATTAATATTGTTTTTGGATGAACTACACTTTGTGCTACTTACAAAAAATTAATGGCGTTTCCCCGTTCCTTTTTAAAAAAAAGTTTTTTTAATGATTCCTAAGCAGTGTTCATTTTTTAAAAACAAATAAAAGCCCAACAAAAAATGAATGTCGGAAAACATCGGTCTAACTTTCTATACGAGATGGCGTTATTTCATTTGATGAGTCCTTTACATTACATTACATGACATGTCATTTAGCAGACGCTTTTATCCAAAGCGACTTACAATAAGTGAATCAACCTAGAGTACAAACTAAGAACAACAAGAATACAGGAAGTAACATTTCCTCAACATAGTCGAACTACAAAAGTACCATAATAAGAGCTATTTAAGAGCCACTGAAGTGATAATCTGTGTTTTAATCCAGATATAGTCTAAAGATGTGTTTTCAGTCTCAGGCGGAAGCTGTAGAGACTTCCTGCTGTCCTGATGTCAGTGGGGAGCTGGTTCCACCACTGAGGAGCAGGACAGCAACAGTCTGGATGTAGAGCGGTTAGCTCGAGGTGCAGGAGGCACAAGTCGAGCTGCATTGCTACGTCTGGATGAGCTGCAGAGTGGTGATGGCCTTGGTGTGTGGGAGCTGCAGGAGGAGGAGCAGTAGTCAATGAAGCCAATGACCAGAGCTGGACAGGCTGGACCAGAGGACAGAGCCTGGACTGGACAGAGCCTGGCCTGTACCTGTGCTGCCTTCTGAGTGTGTATTCCGTATTCTCTGATGTTGTGCAGCATGGACCTGATGTCACAGTGATGTCACAGTGATGTCACAGTGATGTCACGATTGGCTGCCGAGCGGAGCGCGTACGGCGGGGGTACCCCGGGAGCGATCCCCCGATCCGGGGTGCATGACGGGCACATCCCAGACGAGACCACCACCACCTGCACCGATGGATGCTGCTGCTGAACGCTAACCAGTGGAGATGGAGGAGTGAGGTGGGTGAGAAGAGCGAGGCTGGAGGAGCGGGAGCTGCTGCTGATTCTGAGCGAGCAGAGGCGAGCTGATGGCCTCAGTGGCAGGAGGAGCAGGAGTAGGTTGCAGTAGTCAAGTGATCAGGGACCAGAGCCTGACCGCCTGGACACCAGAGCCTGCCCAGAGCGTGACCCCAGAGCCTGGACCAGAGCGCAGCCTTCTGAGTAAGAAGAAGAGGCCGATGTTGTGCAGCATGGACCTACAGTGATGTCACAGTGATGTCACAGTGATGTCACAGTGATGTCACAGTGATGTTGGCCGTCAGGTTGACTGTCCAGTGTCACCCCGAGGTTCCTGGCAGTCGGGGGCGGGGCCAACACAGAGCTGGTGAAGGTGGTAGTCAGGTCATGGGTGGGGGAGCCTTTCCCTGGAAGGAATAGTAGCTCGGTCTTGTCAGGGTTGATCTTCAGGTGGTGAGCAGACATCCACTGAGAGATGTCGGTCAGACAGGCAGAGATTCGCGCCGCCACCCGTGTTTCAGACGGTGGAAATGAGAAGATCAGTTGGGTGTCATCAGCATAGCGATGGTAGGAGAAGCCATGCGAACGAATGACAGAGCCGAGAGAAGAGGAGGGGACCCAGGACGGAGCCTTGAGGGACCCCATAGTGAGAGGAAGAGGAGGGGACCCAGGACGGAGCCTTGAGGGACCCCATAGTGAGGAAGAGGAGGGGACCCAGGACGGAGCCTTGAGGGACCCCATAGTGAGAGGAAGAGGAGGGGACCCAGGACGGAGCCTTGAGGACCCCATAGTGAGAGGAAGAGGAGGGGACCCAGGACGGAGCCTTGAGGGACCCCATAGTGAGAGGAAGAGGAGGGGACCCAGGACGGAGCCTTGAGGGACCCCAGTGAGAGGAAGAGGAGGGACCCAGGACGGAGCCTTGAGGAACCCCACAGTGAGAAGGAAGAGGAGGGACCCAGGACGGAGCCTTGAGGGACCCACAGTGAGAGGAAGAGGAGGGACCCAGGACGGAGCCTTGAGGAACCCCACAGTGAGAGGAAGAGGAGGGACCCAGGACGGAGCCTTGAGGAACCCCATAGTGAGAGGAAGAGGAGGGACCCAGGACGGAGCCTGAGGACCCCACAGTGAGAGGAAGAGGAGGAGGGACCCAGGACGGAGCCTTGAGGAACCCCACAGTGAGAGAGGAAGAGGAGGGACCCAGGACGGAGCCTTGAGGAACCCCACAGTGAGAGGAAGAGGAGGGACCCAGGACGGAGCCTTGAGGAACCCCAGTAGTGAGAGGAGGAGGGGACCCAGGACGGAGCCTTGAGGGACCCCACAGTGAGAGGAAGAGGAGGGGACCCAGGACGGAGCCTTGAGGAACCCCACAGTGAGAGGAAGAGGAGGGGACCCAGGACGAGCCTTGAGGAACCCCATAGTGAGAGGAAGAGGAGGGGACCCAGGACGGAGCCTTGAGGAACCCCATAGTGAGAGGAAGAGGAGGGGACCCAGGACGGAGCCTTGAGGAACCCCAGTAGTGAGAGGAAGAGGAGGGGACCCAGGACGGAGCCCTGAGGAACCCCATAGAGAGAGGAAGAGGAGGGGACCCAGGACGGAGCCTTGAGGAACCCCATAGTGAGAGGAAGAGGAGGGGACCCAGGAAGGAGCCTTGAGGGACCCCACAGTGAGAGGAAGAGGAGGGGACCCAGGACGGAGCCCTGAGGAACCCCATAGAGAGAGGAAGAGGAGGGGACCCAGGACGGAGCCTTGAGGGACCCCATAGTGAGAGGACAAGGATCAGACACAGATCCTCTCCACGTTACCCGGTAAGTGCGGTCTTTAAGGTAGGAAGAGAAAAGAGCGAGTGCAGTGCCTGAGATCCCAGGTCCTGAAGAGAAGAGATCAGGATCTGGTGGTTCACGGTGTCAAATGCTGCAGAAAGGTCCAGAAGGATAAGGACAGAGGAGAGAGAGGATGCTCTAGCAGAGTGAAGGATAAGGACAGAGGAGAGAGGATGCTCTAGCAGAGTGAAGGATGAGGACAGAGGAGAGAGAGGCTGCTCTAGCAGAGTGAAGGATGAGGACAGAGGAGAGAGGATGCTCTAGCAGTGTGAAGGATAAGGAGAGAGAGGATGCTCTAGCAGAGTGAAGGATGAGGACAGAGGAGAGAGGATGCTCTAGCAGTGTGAAGGATAAGGACAGAGGAGAGAGAGGATGCTCTAGCAGAGTGAATGATAAGGACAGAGGAGAGAGGATGCTCTAGCAGAGTGAAGGATGAGGACAGAGGAGAGAGAGGATGCTCTAGCAGAGTGAAGGATAAGGACAGAGGAGAGAGGATGCTCTAGCAGAGTGAAGGATGAGGACAGAGGAGAGAGAGGATGCTCTAGCAGTGTGAAGGATAAGGAGAGAGGAGAGAGAGGATGCTCTAGCAGTGTGAAGGATAAGGACAGAGGAGAGAGGATGCTCTAGCAGAGTGAAGGATGAGGACAGAGGAGAGAGGATGCTCTAGCAGTGTGAAGGATAAGGAGAGAGAGGATGCTCTAGCAGTGTGAAGGATAAGGAGAGGAGAGAGAGGATGCTCTAGCAGTGTGAAGGATAAGGACAGAGGAGAGAGAGGATGCTCTAGCAGAGTGAATGATAAGGACAGAGGAGAGAGAGGATGCTCTAGCAGAGTGAAGGATGAGGACAGAGGAGAGAGAGGATGCTCTAGCAGAGTGAAGGATAAGGACAGAGGAGAGAGGATGCTCTAGCAGAGTGAAGGATGAGGACAGAGGAGAGAGAGGATGCTCTAGCAGTGTGAAGGATAAGGAGAGAGGAGAGAGAGGATGCTCTAGCAGTGTGAAGGATAAGGACAGAGGAGAGAGGATGCTCTAGCAGTGTGAAGGATAAGGAGAGGAGAGAGAGGATGCTCTAGCAGTGTGAAGGATAAGGACAGAGGAGAGAGAGGATGCTCTAGCAGAGTGAAGGACAGAGGAGAGAGGAGAGAGAGGCTGCTCTAGCAGAGTGAATGATGAGGACAGAGGAGAGAGAGGATGCTCTAGCAGAGTGAAGGATAAGGACAGAGGAGAGAGGCTGCTCTAGCAGAGTGAAGGATAAGGACAGAGGAGAGAGGATGCTCTAGCAGTGTGAAGGATAAGGAGAGAGGAGAGAGAGGATGCTCTAGCAGTGTGAAGGATAAGGACAGAGGAGAGAGGATGCTCTAGCAGAGTGAAGGATAAGGACAGAGGAGAGAGAGGCTGCTCTAGCAGAGTGAAGGATAAGGACAGAGGAGAGAGGCTGCTCTAGCAGAGTGAAGGATAAGGACAGAGGAGAGAGGCTGCTCTAGCAGAGTGAAGGATAAGGACAGAGGAGAGAGGATGCTCTAGCAGAGTGAAGGATAAGGACAGAGGAGAGAGGATGCTCTAGCAGAGTGAAGGATAAGGACAGAGGAGAGAGGATGCTCTAGCAGAGTGAAGGATAAGGACAGAGGAGAGAGGATGCTCTAGCAGAGTGAAGGATAAGGACAGAGGAGAGAGGCTGCTCTAGCAGAGTGAAGGATAAGGAGAGAGGAGAGAGGATGCTCTAGCAGTGTGGAAGGATAAGGACAGAGGAGGGAGAGGATGCTCTAGCAGAGTGAAGGATAAGGACAGAGGAGAGAGGCTGCTCTAGCAGAGTGAAGGATAAGGACAGAGGAGAGAGAGGCTGCTCTAGCAGAGTGAAGAATAAGGACAGAGGAGAGAGGATGCTCTAGCAGAGTGAAGGATAAGGACAGAGGAGAGAGGCTGCTCTAGCAGAGTGAAGGATAAGGACAGAGGAGAGAGGATGCTCTAGCAGAGTGAAGGATAAGGACAGAGGAGAGAGAGGATGCTCTAGCAGAGTGAAGGATAAGGACAGAGGAGAGAGGATGCTCTAGCAGAGTGAAGGATAAGGACAGAGGAGAGAGGATGCTCTAGCAGAGTGAAGGATAAGGACAGAGGAGAGAGAGGCTGCTCTAGCAGAGTGAAGGATAAGGACAGAGGAGAGAGGATGCTCTAGCAGAGTGAAGGATAAGGACAGAGGAGAGAGGATGCTCTAGCAGAGTGAAGGATAAGGACAGAGGAGAGAGAGGATGCTCTAGCAGAGTGAAGGATAAGGACAGAGGAGAGAGAGGATGCTCTAGCAGAGTGAAGCTGCTCAGCAAGGAGGGCAGTCTCTGTCGAGTGGCCGGCCTTGAATCCAGACTGGTGAGGGTCAAGAAGGTCGTTACTGTGGAGACAGGAGGACACTTGGCTCAAGAGAGCTCGCTCCAGAGTTTTGGAGAGAAAAGGAGGAAGAGAGACCGGTCTGTAGTTGCTGACTTCAGACGGGTCGAGGTGGTTTCTTCAGGAGAGGGTTGACTCTCCTCCTACAGAGGGAAACAGCCAGTTGAGAGGGAGCTGTTAATAAGCTCCATCATGTCATGTCGGCCGTGTTCTTACTGCAGAAGAAGAAAATCATGTTTATAAGGTAAAACTCATGCTCAGCATATAGTGGTTAAATATGTGTGTGTGTGAGAGAGAGAGAGAGAGAGAGAATGTGTGTGTATGAGAGAGAGTATGTGTGTGTGTGTGTGTGTGTGTGAGTCTATGTGTGTGTGTGTGTGTGTGTGAGTCTATGTGTGTGTGTGTGTGTGTGTGTGAGTCTATGTGTGTGTGTTTATGTGTGTGTGTGTGTGTGTGTGTGTGTGTGTGTGTGTGTGAGTCTATGTGTGTGTGTTTATGTGTGTGTGTGTGTGTGTGTGAGTCTATGTGTGTGTGAGTGAACATGCAGGTTGGTCTCTCATCAGCTCCATAGCAACCATGAAGACACTGATGTCATCGCTGTCACCAGTTGCCGTTGGAGATCCAGACATCCCATAGAAACAAAGGCGCAAACAGTCACACTCACACACACACATTAACAACAGACGCTCACAAATTGACTTTCAAGAATGTAATTATTGAATATCAGACACCAACTTGCAGTATGATTACACACACACACACATAGACTCTAGCATGCACACGAATTCACGCACGAACACACACACACACCTACACACACTCGAGAAATCTACCTTCCAGCATAATGTAAACATGTGTAAATGCCTCCTGCGCACAGTCCCGTGGAGCCTGGAATAAAGCAGATGCTGAGAGCTCATACCCGGTCGCTGCACGCGCACTGCTTCCCTGGGGAAGTTCACTATGTGCATCACTAAGAAAATAAAAGCACAGAAACACACGCACGCGCAGACAGAACACAGGGAGAACACAGAGAGAACATAGAGAGAACACAGAGAGAACACAGAGAGAACACAGAGAGAACACAGAGAGAACATAGAGAGAAATACAGAGAACACAGAGAGAACACAGAGAGAACACAGAGAGAACACAGAGAGAACACAGAGAGAACACAGAGAGAACACAGAGAGAACACAGAGAGAACACAGAGAGAAATACAGAGAGAAACACAGAGAGAACACAGAGAGAACAGAGAGAACATAGAGAGAACACAGAGAGAACACAGAGAGAACACAGAGAGAACACAGAGAGAACACAGAGAGAACACAGAGAGAACACAGAGAGAACATAGAGAGAACACAGAGAGAACACAGAGAGAACACAGAGAGAACATAGAGAGAACACAGAGAGAACATAGAGAGAACAGAGAGAACACAGAGAGAACATAGAGAGAACACAGAGAGAACACAGAGAGAACATAGAGAGAACACAGAGAGAACATAGAGAGAACACAGAGAGAACACAGAGAGAACACAGAGAGAACAGAGAGAACATAGAGAGAACACAGAGAGAACACAGAGAGAACACAGAGAGAACACAGAGAGAACACAGAGAGAACATAGAGAGAACACAGAGAGAACACAGAGAGAACACAGAACAGAGAGAACACAGAGAGAACACAGAGAGCAGAGAGAACACAGAGAGAACAGAGAGAACACAGAGAGAACATAGAGAGAACACAGAGAGAACAGAGAGAACACAGAGAGAACACAGAGAGAACACAGAGAGAACACAGAGAGAACAGAACAGAGAGAACACAGAGAGAACAGAACAGAGAGAACACAGAACAGAGAGAACACAGAGAACACAGAACAGAGAGAACACAGAGAGAACACAGAGAACAGAGAGAACACAGAGAGAACAGAACAGAGAGAACACAGAACCAGAGAGAACCACAGAGAGAACCAGAGAGAAGCACAGAGAGAACCAGAGAGAACAGAGAGAGAACCACAGAGAACCAGAGAGAACCACAGAGAACCAGAGAATCAGAGAGAACACAGAACAGAGAGAACACAGAGAACACAGAACAGAGAGAACACAGAGAGAACACAGAACACAGAGAACACAGAGAACACAGAGAACACAGAACACAGAGAGAACATAGAGAGAACACAGAGAGAACACAGAGAGAACATTAAGAGAGACACAGAGAGAACACAGAGAGAACACAGGGAGAACACAAGGAGAACACAGAGAGAACACAGAGAGAACATAGAGAGAACATAGAGAGAACACAGAGAGAACAGAACAGAGAGCACACAGAGAGAACACAGAGAGAACACAGAGAGAAACACAGAGAGAACACAGAGAACACAGAGAACAGAGAGAACACAGAGAACACAGAGAGAACACAGAGAGAAATGAGAGAGACACAGAGAGAACACAGAGAGAACACAGAGAATACAGAGAGAACACAGAGAGAACACAGAGAGAACACAGAGAGAATACAGAGAGAAAACAGAGAGAACACAGAGAGAACACAGAAAACAGAGAACACAGAGAGAACAGAACAGAGAGAACACAGAGAGAACAGAACAGAGAGAACACAGAGAGAACACAGAGAGAACATAGAGAGAACACAGAGAGAACACAGAGAGAACACAGAGAGAACACAGAGAGAACACAGAGAGAACAGAGAGAACACAGAGAGAACACAGAGAGAACACAGAGAGAACACAGAGAGAACACAGAGAGAACATAGAGAGAACACAGAGAGAACATAGAGAGAACACAGAGAGAACACAGAGAACAAAGAGAGAACATAGAGAGAACACAGAGAGAAATACAGAGACACAGAGAGAACACAGAGAGAACACAGAGAGAACAGAGAGAACACAGAGAGAACACAGAACACAGAGAACACAGAGAACACAGAGAACAGAGAGAACACAGAGAGAACACAGAGAGAACATAGAGAGAACATAGAGAGAACACAGAGAGAACACAGAGAGAACACAGAGAGAACACAGAGAGAACACAGAGAGAACACAGAGAGAACATAGAGAGAACACAGAGAGAACACAGAGAGAACACAGAGAGAACACAGAGAGAACACAGAGAGAACACAGAGAGAACAGAGAGAACACAGAGAGAACACAGAGAGAAATATAGAGAACATAGAGAGAACACAGAGAGAACAGAGAGAACACAGAGAGAACACAGAGAAATACAGAGAGAAATAGAGAGAATACAGAGAGAACACAGAGAGAACATGAAATACAGAGAGAACACAGAGAGAACACAGAGAGAACACAGAGAGAACACAGAGAGAACACAGAGAAAAGAGACACAGAGAGAACACAGAGAGAACACAGAGAGAACACAGAGAGAACACAGAGAGAACACAGAGAGAACACAGAGAGAACACAGAGAGAACACAGAGAGAACACAGAGAGAACACAGAGAGAACAGAGAGAACACAGAGAGAACACAGAGAGAACACAGAGAGAACATAGAGAGAACACAGAGAGAACACAGAGAGAACACAGAGAGAACACAGAGAGAACACAGAGAGAGAACATAGAGAGAACACAGAGAGAACACAGAGAGAACACAGAGAGAACACAGAGAGAACACAGAGAGAACACAGAGAGAACACAGAGAGAACACAGAGAGAACACAGAGAGAACACAGAGAGAACATAGAGAGAACACAGAGAGAACAGAGAGAACACAGAGAGAACACAGAGAGAACACAGAGAGAACACAGAGAGAACATAGAGAGAACACAGAGAGAACACAGAGAGAACACAGAGAGAACATAGAGAGAACACAGAGAGAACACAGAGAGAACACAGAGAGAACACAGAGAGAACCTGGAGAGAACACAGAGAGAACACAGAGAACACAGAGAGAACACAGAGAGAACACAGAGAGAACACAGAGAGAACACAGAGAGAACACAGAGAGAACACAGAGAGAACACAGAACAGAGAGAACACAGAGAGAACAGAACAGAGAGAACACAGAGAGAACAGAGAACACAGAACAGAGAGAACACAGAGAACACAGAGAACACAGAGAGAACAGAACAGAGAGAACACAGAGAGAACAGAACAGAGAGAACACAGAGAGAACAGAACAGAGAGAACACAGAGAACAGAGAGAACACAGAGAACACAGAGAACAGAGAGAACACAGAACAGAGAGAACACAGAGAGAAATACAGAGAACACAGAGACACAGAGAGAACATAGAGAACACAGAGAGAACAAGAGAGAACACAGAACAGAGAGAACACAGAGAGAACACAGAGAGAACACAGAACAGAGAGAACACAGAGAGAACACAGAACACAGAGAGAACATAGAGAGAACACAGAGAGAACACAGAGAGAACATAGAGAGAACACAGGAGAACACAGGGAGAACACAGAGAGAACACAGAGAGAACACAGAGAGAACACAGAGAGAACACAGAGAGAACACAGAGAGAACACAGGGAGAACATAGAGAGAACATAGAGAGAACACAGAGAGAACACAGGGAGAACATAGAGAGAACACAGAGAGAACACAGAGAGAACACAGAGACACAGGTTAATGGCTTTGACTGTGAAACAGACATCCCATAATACAGACCGGTGAAGAAGAAGAAGAAGAAGAAGACATTATATTATATGATCTATTAGCCCCGCCCCCCACACACACACTCTCCACCTGCAGCTCTTCTCTCCGGAGCGCCTCGGAGAGAAGAGTCTTCTCTTTTCAGACGAAATTGCATTGAACTGCCTCTGGACCCTCCAGAACCTCTGGACCCTCCTGAAACTCTGGACCCTCCTGAACCTCTGGACCCTCCAGAACCTCCCGGACCCTCCTGAAACTCTGGACCCTCCAGAACCTCTGGACCCTCCTGAACCTCTGGATCCTCCTGAACCTCTGGACCCTCCTGAACCTCTGGACCCTCCTGAACCTCCCGGACACCCTCCAGAACCTCCCGGATCCTCCTGAACCTCTGGACCCTCCTGAACCTCTGGACCCTCCTGAACCTCCCGGACCCCCTCCAGAACCTCCCGGATCCTCCTGAACCTCTGGACCCTCCAGAACCTCTGGACCCTCCTGAACCTCTGGACCCTCCAGAACCTCCCGGACCTCCCGGACCCTCCAGAACCTCCCGGACCCTCCAGAACCTCCCGGACCCCCTCCAGAACCTCCCGGACCCTCCTGAACCTCCCGGACCCCCTCCAGAACCTCCCAGACCCTCTCCTGGAGGCGACGCCGTGTTTCCCGGTTCATCTGCGGTGCGGCGCGCTGACGGGACGCCGCGCGGCGGTCAGCATGAAGTCCAGGAGAGACAAGCTGAAGGTCCCCTCCCTCACCTTGGAGTAAGCTCCTCCATCTTCTGTCCTTTGACGAGAGCGACATCATCATTGTTTATGTGTCCATACAACGTGGATGCTGCTCGCGCAGCAGCTCAGGAGATGCTGGTCAGAGGCTCCTTGAGGTTCCTTGAGGCTCCTTGAGGTTCCTTGATGTTCCTTGAGGCTCCTTGATGTTCCTTGAGGTTCCTTGAGGCTCCTTGATGTTCCTTGAGGCTCCTTGATTTTCCTTGATGTTCCTTGAGGCTCCTTGAGGCTCCTTGATGTTCCTTGAGGCTCCTTGAGGCTCCTTGATGTTCCTTGATGTTCCTTGAGGCTCCTTGATTTTCCTTGAGGCTCCTTGATGTTCCTTGAGGCTCCTTGATGTTCCTTGAGGTTCCTTGATGTTCCTTGAGGCTCCTTGATGTTCCTTGAGGCTCCTTGAGGCTCCTTGATGTTCCTTGAGGCTCCTTGATGTTCCTTGAGGCTCCTTGATGTTCCTTGAGGTTCCTTGATGTTCTTTGAGGCTCCTTGATGTTCCTTGAGGTTCCTTGATGTTCCTTGAGGCTCCTTGATGTTCCTTGAGGCTCCTTGATGTTCCTTGAGGCTCCTTGATGTTCCTTGAGGCTCCTTGATGTTCCTTGAGGCTCCTTGATGTTCCTTGAGGTTCCTTGATGTTCCTTGAGGCTCCTTGATGTTCCTTGAGGCTCCTTGAGGTTCCTTGATGTTCCTTGAGGCTCCTTGAGGCTCCTTGATGTTCCTTGAGGCTCCTTGATGTTCCTTGAGGTTCCTTGATGTTCCTTGAGGCTCCTTGAGGTTCCTTGATGTTCCTTGAGGTTCCTTGAGGCTCCTTGATGTTCCTTGAGGTTCCTTGAGGCTCCTTGATGTTCCTTGAGGCTCCTTGAGGCTCCTTGATGTTCCTTGAGGTTCCTTGATGTTCCTTGAGGCTCCTTGATGTTCCTTGAGGCTCCTTGAGGTTCCTTGATGTTCCTTGAGGTTCCTTGAGGCTCCTTGAGGCTCCTTGATGTTCCTTGAGGCTCCTTGATTTTCCTTGAGGCTCCTTGAGGCTCCTTCAAGCTTCAGTAAACAACTCCAATGGAATCTGTTGGCTGAAACAGGAAGGCGTGTAACTCCTTCAGTGAAATCAGTTTCTTCTCTTAAATAACAGAGATAATCCGTTTGTGAACCTGTTGCTCAATACATGTTTTAACTTGTAAAACCAAACGAGATGAACTCGTGAAGACGAGGAGGAGGACTTCTTCTTTCCTTCCAGATGTTTCCATCAGTGACTGTGTTCCTGCTGTTTCGTGTTGACGCTCACACACACATGGAGCACAGATATGTCATGTTATTGTCAATCTGTGGATCTCCATCAAAGCTCACGGCTGCAGCCTCGTGCCGCCCACGCTTCCTCCAGCCTGAATGTCTTGTGGGAAAAGGGGGTTACCTCACTGCCCACTGGGCAGCCTGATCAAAAGGCGTGAGCCACTCTCATCCTCTCATCCATCTTCCTCCTCCATGGAGGATCTGAGCTGTTGTTGTTGTTTAAATGTAACGTTCAGGCTCTCATAGCTGCAGAGCCCCAGGGGGGGGGGGGCATCTCATCCCGGCTGCAGCTCTAGGATGCAGTGACTGTTGAACGTTGTTTCTTGTCCTCCTTTGGGGGTTTCTATCTATACTTCTAGTATTTGACTCGAGGAACATCGATGACAACGAACATTTAGAGTTTTCTCATTCTGAAGACGATGCTTCACGCTCTGACCGTCGTTATGTCATCATGAGGACAATCCTCACCAGAGGCTTCCTCACTACAGCCTCCGGACATCAGGACCGGAGAGCTGAGTATGATGGACTCCTCTGGCTCTGGTTCTGGTTCTGGCTCTGGCTCTCACTCTGGTTCTGGCTCTGGCTCTGGCTCTGGTTCTGGCTCTGGCTCTCGCTCTGGTTCTGGTTCTGGCTCTGGTTCTGGCTCTCGCTCTGGTTCTGGTTCTGGCTCTGGTTCTGGCTCTGGCTCTGGTTCTGGCTCTGGCTCTCGCTCTGGTTCTGGCTCTGGTTCTGGCTCTGGTTCTGGCTCTGGTTCTGGCTCTCGCTCTGGTTCTGGCTCTGGTTCTGGTTCTGGCTCTGGCTCTGGCTCTGGCTCTCACTCTGGCTCTGGTTCTGGCTCTGGCTCTGGTTCTGGTAATGGCTCTGGTTCTGGCTCTGGCTCTGGCTCTGGCTCTCGCTCTGGTTCTGGCTCTGGTTCTGGTTCATGTAACTCATGTTGTCTCATCGTGAGCCCACAGGATGAGGATTCTTAGTGCAGGATGTTGTTCCTCCATCCTTCCTGCATTACTATGACAACACGTCATTGGAGCTGGAAGCCTCCGCAGAGACCAGAGAGGAGAGAGGAGACCAGAGGAGAGGACCAGGAGAGAGGAGAGGAGGAGACATAGAGAAGAGAGGAGACCAGAGAGGAGACCAGAGAGGAGAGAGGAGACCAGAGAGGAGAGAGGAGAACATAGAGAAGAGAGGAGACCAGAGAGGAGAGAGGAGACCAGAGAGGAGACCAGAGAGGAGAGAGGAGAACATAGAGAAGAGAGGAGACCAGAGAGGAGACCAGAGAGGAGAGAGGAGAACATAGAGAAGAGAGGAGACCAGAGGAAAGAGAGCCAGAGAGACCAGAGAGAGGAGAGGACCAGAGGAGAGAGGAGAACATAGAGAGGGAGACCAGAGGAGGACCAGAGAGGAGAGAGGACCAGAGGGAGAGAGGGGAGGGAACATAGAGGAAGAGGAGACCAGAGAGGACCAGGGGAGGAGCACCAGGAGAGGAGGACCAGAGAGGGAGAGGAGAACATGGAGAGAGGGAGACCAGAGGAGAGAGGGAGACCAGAGGAGGAGACCAGAGAGAGAGGAGAACATGAGAGAAAGGAGACCAGAGAGGGAGACCAGAGAGAGAGAGGAGACCAGAGAGAGGAGACCAGAGAGGACCAGAGAGGAGACCAGAGAGGAGGAGGG